>NW_009616937.1:0-468 GCF_000690535.1 Cariama cristata
AAGCAAGTGAGATGCGGAGGAGCAGCAGCACAAGGGCTGCGGCTGTGGCAGTGGATCTGTAGGTGTACGTTCTGGTTACAGCACAGCCTCATCCTGCAGCCTCGTCGGGTTCTCTCCCTGCGGCGGTGCCGTAAGGAAGGGAGGAAATGTTTTCCAACACCGGCCACGGGGTTTGCTTTTATGCAAAGGCTGTGCTTGACATCGTATCAAGGTGTCTTCATATTGATTGTAAGTGTTCAGATCGCTGTAGCGTTTAAAGGCTGTGCTGTATTTCGAGCTGACCTGCTTACCTAGAATCCTTCTCTAGCTGAACTGCTCCCCTGTCCCTTCTTCTGACCAAATTCCTCTGCTTCCTTCTGTGTGACTTTTTAAATGTGCTGCAATACGATTTGGGGCTTTTGTTTTTCAGGTGTAGTGTTGTCAGGGCCTGGTGATGCTCAGTCGATCCCCCCCACCCTAGCTGAGGTT
>NW_009616938.1:0-11970 GCF_000690535.1 Cariama cristata
ATACTATTTTTCACTGTTATTGTTTTATTTAAGTTTTGTTTCAAGTTCCAATCTGCCAGTCTCTCTCCCTTTTCTCTTCTCCTTCCCCCTTTGGGAAGGGACGGGGTTAACAGAGGGCATCTGCCACCCACTTTAAGCACCAGGCCAGCCTTAAACAGTGACAGGATAGTACAGCAGAATGACAGCTCAAGCTGGGTGGCTCCAGGGAGGGACCACAAATCAAAGAAAGCCTAGGTCTTTAAACCCATACAATCAACGCACCCCCTCTTCATGTGCCCTTCACCGTCTTATGGCCTAATGGTCAGTCTTTGCAAGCACTTTTCACATGCCTCTTGGTCCAATGGTCATTTGTGGTCTGGGTGTTGTTTCTCTTTGGTTTCTCTTTGGTTTTCTGCCTCCATACTCCTGGTGGGCCATTTGTTGTCCTTATCTTGATGGTTTGCAGCTTCTACTGACAAAGTTTCCTCCTTATCTTCTTCAAGACCCCCAGTAACCAAGCAACCAGGTCAAGATGAGTTTATGATAAGCAGCCTGGAATTCTGTCTCCTGTTAACTAACGCTAAGCAAAGTTATTCAGACAAAAGAATATATTTAAAAGAATAGAGTACAATTAAAAATTCAGATTGATTAAACTTATTCTGCAACATCTTCCAGAAGTTGTTCACTGGAAGCTGCAGGAAATGCAGAAATGCAAGAAAACCTTCAAGAAAGTTTGCATTTTTTCAGTGTGTCTGTGTTTCATGCTTGATTTATTAAAAACCAAAATCACTTCCAAATTAGAATAAATATATACACCCAGGCTAAAAATGTGAAATTTACTGATTGATCATAGGAAGTCATTATAGGAAATTTCTTTAAGAATCCAAAAAACAACAATTTGACAAAAAGTTCTATAGTAACTAGTATTGTCCATTTTAAGTGAACTTGTGTTTCATTTATAGAATATTTCTACAGAAAGAAAACCAGCGATCAGACAGTATGAAAGTAATCTGGAGGAAAGATGTGGAAGGAATATAACAGAAAAAACATAAACAAAATACTTTAAGCAGAAAATGCAAGAATCAAACTATCAGTGGAAACTTGAGTGCAATGGAATTTAAATTGCCTTTATGTAGTTTTGGAAATATAACAACTTAACTGCATTTTTTTTCTGTCGTATTTATTTATTGATGCTACAATAATCTGTTCAAGCTGGTAAGAGCTGAGGACACAACTGGCAGGAGACATTCATCAAGTGGTGAAGGAGTGCTGCCTGGTAGAGCTGAGGAGAGGGTTTTCTCTGAAGAAGAGATTTGCCTTCTGATCCCAGCTATAAATCTTCACTTTGGATCTCACTGAGTCTGGGAGATTATTTACTATGACTTTTTCAAAGTTGCTCTGATTTTCAGTTGTCCTGCCTCAAATTGGAGCTTTTGAAGTCTCAGCGTGGGGTTATGCTTTTGCTACCATAAAATACTAAATTAGTTCATTCCATTTCTCCACCCAGTGACAAAACAAGAGGCAGGGTACATTGTTGTCATACCTGTCTCTCTCCCATCTCCTCACTGCTCACTCCCTAACTCGTTTCTAGCATTCAGATCTGTTATCCAGTACACAGAGTATACTAACACATGTGGTGACAGCACCTGGACCCAGTGGATGCTGATCTCAACTAAACAGCAGCTGGCAACCTTAGCCACTCCATGCCAGGTTACCAGAGCCAGGAGGTAAAAGATAATCAATGTCTTTCTAGTACCTGAGCGAATGGCATCTTTGTTGTCCAAAAAGCGGACTCATTCCCGGCGTGCAATAAGCCAATTCCACAGACTCAGGAGAGATACTGTATTTATTCAGACCTGGGTGCTCGGTAGACCATTCCACAAACCAATCACACCAACAGGAAGTTACAGTGTTCCTTTTATACACAAAAATCAGGGTTCAATATTTTTCCATACACACCCATTAGCTACTGATTGCCTAGTAATTTACATGCAATTACATAGTTGTTCATGTAATTATGCATGCTCACGGGAAGGGTCTTCACCTCGACAAGGGTCTTCTTGACCTATGGGCATAATTTTTAATATTATAATTAAGGCAGTTCACTTCAGGATGCCTTAAAAACTAGTTTCATTGCCAAGATGGTTAATCGAATGGTCACTTTGTCAGATTGCCAAATAACTCATCTTTAACACAATCAGTCCAGATGTTCTCATAAACTTGTAGGACTTTAATTACCCTTACTACCTTCATGAATCTTCTGTTGTTAATCAAAGTCATCTTGACCAAGACTCAAAGAAAGGTATGATCCAAGTCTTGTCATTTTCTAAGGTAGGTTCAAGGCCTCATTTGTGTAGTAACTGTGGTTACCAATACCAGATACGTCAATTTCACAACACAATCAGTAGAACACAGTCTTCTGTACAAATCGTTTGTTGCTGTGATATCATCTTCATCACCGGGATCAGAACTGGCATTGTGACGGGAGGGTGCTAATTTTTATAACAGAAATTCAGATACCCCAGGTGCAGGGAAAGGATGCAATTGATTAAGGTCTTCTGAATTCCTCATCTTAGTATTATGCTTCAGTCTTATACAGTTTATGCCTCAGTGGTCTAGTCTTTTAAATGGCACGGACTGTCTTTTACTGTACAGGTTAAGGTGGGAGAAATCACTTCTGCTGTTTTTCCGTAGGATTTCATTTCCATTTTAAAAGTTTATCATCCACAGTTGTTTTCATTGTCCATTGCTGGAGTTTAGAGGGCAACAGACAGGTAGGAACATTACAAAACAATTTTTCATTGGCATTGAAGATAATCTATGTTGACAGAAAATTTTCTTACAATGACTTGTAACTTAAGACGCCTTACTTAGAGGGGTGAATGTTTAATCAGTTTTTTATTCTATAATATCTGTCATTTGAACAGTAAATTATTTTACTTAACTAACACTGCTTTTGTTAACACTCAAGTTTTGAAATCCACCCACAGAGTAGGATAAGTTACTCTGATAGCTCACATCAACTGTCTACCTACGGTTTTGGTGGACACAAAAATACTGGGGTTTGGTTTTATTTTTTTTTTTAATAGTCCATGACACTTTAATATTAATTTGACAAGTTGATACAGAAACATCTACTATATTCTCTAATGTTGTATTCGATCTTGTCAAAGTTTTATGCATATTCTTTTTGAGGTGGAACTTTAAACCTTTTATCCAGGAGTACTGTGACTAAAGCCTTTTTTTTAAGAGATAAGTTAGAAGTTGTTATGTCTACTTCATAAAAATGGGTAGGCATCATGCAGACCAGTTTCACATAAATGAAGGGTCAAACCAATTTTGCAAACATTGTTATTCAAATTTAGGTAAATATGTTTATAATATTTTGCCCAAGTTATTTTCAGAAAATAAAAAAATAAAAAATGGCTTTTTTTAAAACCTATTTCCAGTAGTGATAGGCATAACCATCCCAGTCACTGAAATTCAGTTGCCTCCATAATTTCCTTTGTCTAGGCCATCCTACACAGAGTAAGTGTGGAGGTGGTTTGGATGAGTATCGACGGCTGAGCACAAGGCCTTTGTTAAAACTGAGGGTTCAGTTTATGTATTGGAGAAAGGCAATTCTTGTCTCCCACTGTAGTTAAAAGCATATACCAGAGTGGGTCACAGGGATACAGGGTGCTCTGATCATAGCTGACAGAGAAAAGGCCACCTTGTGTTGGAAGAGGGATTAGAGGTCTTGTGTGGGATGAGAGGAATTTACCAGGTCAGAGCTCAGGGGTCATCAGTTGGAGAATTTCTTTGTTTTGTTTTGTTTTGCTTTTAAAAAGTGCTTTGAAATGTGTTAAAGGACGAATACTACCACAGGTCAGAAGGTGATACTCACAGGTCAAACTTACTGGGAGACACAGAGCAGACACAGACACAGAGCTTATGACAAAGTTTGGTATCAAGTTTCTAGTATAGATATATAATAAAACAATAGCTTTCCTTTACTTACATTTTAAGCTACAGTTAAATGAGATAAAGGTCTCTGCTTCTATGCATCATTTGTGTCGCCAAGAAATTATCAAAGACAGGACAATGAAGCAAAGTTTAGAGTTTTAGTTTGGCAATAGAAAGATTGCTTGTATTGGACAGAATGAGCATGCTATTTTCTTGGAAGATACTGCCTATATATCCTCAATACAGTGTGGATGTGGTTGCAGTTGTTGAACACAAGCTACCTGTAAGACTAGTCTGTTCATTCACTGGCATCATGTCAGGTTTAACAAGGTAGATGGGGCCTTTCTTCAATCAGCTCAACCAATAAGAAGGTCAAGGAAGGGCCAAGAGAGTGGTACTCTTTGAAACAACATATTTATTTAAATCTTGGATTGATAAGAGTCACTGGACCAGTTCTAGAATTAGGTATGTTTTAGAGCTGAGGTTGGAATATACTGAAGAGGGGACATGTGGTAAGAAGAAGTAATTATCAGGAAACCTTTCTGGTTATTTCTTGTTAAGTGTGGGGTTCCATATTCTTAAACAATTTATAAGGATAGAGTTGAAATCAGGCACTGTACTGGAAGATGGCAACAGAGCAGCAGTTTTTGTAAGGAGACCGCATTTCTGAAAGAAGTGTCTGACTTCAGTGATATGACAGAAACTTTTTATTGCCCCTGGGTTTGTAGGAGTGTCTGAATAATGGTTGGGTTAGGGCTACTTCAGAAGCAAATGCTTCACTCCACTTCTACAGAAACCTAAGAATATATAAGGATGAGGTCAGAGGTGAGGATTTAGATGAACAGATCAGGAGGAATCAAGGTGACATCGTGACCCAGGTTAGTGAATTTGACAAAAACTTCTTGTTCTGAAATCTGAAGAGAGAAAGGAATTTAACCTAGGATAGTTTCATAGGTGGGGTTGAAGTCTTGAATCTAGTAAAACCTGTCAGCCACAATGATGTGAAGCTGTAAAAAGTGCTGCTTGACTAAGTGATCATTTTTGGGGAGTTTGATCGATTACAGATTTTTTTAAGTCACTGGAACAGATGTCAGATCAGGAGCAAGGCTTTATTTTCTTGTTGGAACCTACAGGAAAGGTAATTACTGGATTTATAAAGTGCCACAGATCTACTTGCTACTTTAGTAGTGAAACAGGTCACCCTACAGAAAACAATTGTGGAGATCGTTGGATGTGTATCCACAGTTACTGCTAGTGCAAGGCCTTGGGTAAAACCAAGAATTCAATTTGTGGCTTAGATCTGAAGAAGCTGATGAGAAATTGCTGATTAAGTAATGTGAGTTGCCAGAAACGACTACCACGTGTTGCCATAGGCAAAGGTGTATTATTAATTTCTCTTTTTTGCTGGAGTCACTGTCTAACAGGGAGAGCAGTCTGGGATAAAAGTAGAAAATCGGATAATCATTCAGCACAGAACAAATCAGTTGATAACGGGTGCAGTACAGAGGTTGAAATTAGGATTACATTTTCATCTAGAACTCACTGATAACCTTTCATGAAGAATAAGAGTTAAAATAGCAGTTAGACTATGATAGAACTCAGGATAACATGGATCAGCCAGCTGTTAAGTTTTTCTGTTCTTCCCCTCTCCTTTTATCAGCTTCCATGAGATCTGTTGTAAATTGCTGATTAGTTTTGGAATAAATTCTGCAATATGAATGGAAGATTTTCACACATGAGACGATACTGTTGGGTGGGTGAAATTCCCTGCAAATGTGCAAGCATTTGGTATAAACTGCATCTATCAATCTTATCATAGTTCCTTACATTAAGCCTAAAGAGCGGAATTTTTTGCTGTTTTCTGTTTGTGCAGAGAAAGGGTTTTTTAACCCTTTATGCATAATTACCTGAGATGATTTTTCACTCCCCTATGCTCTGACATTTTAGCTCTTAGTCTGGGAAAAAAGAAAATAAGTACCTCTGGTATTCTCCTAGAAAAAGCTTGCTGTTTATTTCACACCAGAAGACAAACTCCTTGTCTGTTTCAGTGACCTTATTCTAGTAGAATATTCCATTGACCTTCATGCAATAAATGGACAGAGCCACAGAAATCCGTGAAAAAGTTTGTTTCAGGCTCACTTGTCTGTGAAATGAGACATCTGCAGTGGTATTTCAGTAATCCATTGCAGTTCAAAGTAGTTTGTAACATATAGAACAGACCTTGTTGTTTTTTGTTTTTTGTTTGTTTTGTTTTGTTTTTTTTTTTTTTTTTTTCATAATATTTCCTTTATATTAGTAAAGATTCTGACACTTCTGACAGTTGAGAAATGCCTAAAAATTAGTGGATCCCCAGTGGCAGAGGTGTTCTTACTGTGCATTCAGGCCAGTGGGATTTGCATTACAGCAAAGGAAGGAGCGAACTGTTACTGAGCTCTCTTCTCAAGCAAATTTTCTGTGGCTTGTGTTAACACCTGTTCACTGCTGATCATTTTCTCATGGGAATAAAAGCAGATGATCCTTCTCACTCAGTGTGCTTGGAGTGAGGATCAGCTTTGTGTCAGAGGACTGCACAGGAATTGAAACAGGAGTTTACTGTGACAAATCCTGTTCATGAACTTTCCCTGGAAGTGATGAAGAAATATAAATTTCTAATGTGTTCTAATTTTCCAGTTGATTTAACAAATAAGCGAATTCCAAGCTGATGCAACAGTACTGGACTCCAAAGTTCATTCAAGACTAGACCAAAGAGATTTGACCCATCAGTATTCTCTCATTACAGATAATTAGAGAAGCTGGAGAAGGTTTCTTAACAGTAGCAGGAGCAAGAATAGTGCTATGGTCTACTGTTAGTGCAGAACTGGACCTGGGTACCTACAGGATCAATGCAAAGAGACACTGCACCTACTTTGTCATCTCAAAGAGATGATTCAATATGAAAGTTGTTGCTTTACCAGGATTGTTGGTGTCACACAGCTTGGGTACAGAGCATGTGATATTTCTCATTACAGTGCCCCTGTGTGCCTATGGTCATGGGGACAGGAAAAAGTTATAAAAGCTTCTCTTGATTTTGGATTTTTATTCAGTGTCTTTTAACCATATCCACTTTTTCCCACTGTGTTGTGGTCATACAGCCTCTCAAAGGCCACTTGCTGAGCTAATTCGAAGAGACTACTTATAAGTTTGATCTGGCATAGTAATTTCATTAATTTTGATGGTGCTATACAAGCTGAAAATCTGATCCATAGTTGAAAAAACAGGTAGAAACCTCTCTAAAGCTATCTGTCTAGTGATAAAGCTAATCTGACTACAAAGCCCTCATTAACCAAATGTTTCATGTTAGACTTTGTGTGTGTAACAACACTGGAAAAGTTATTTTTCTTTATCCTGTGCTAGTTCACATCACCATTTACACTCTTGACGGAGCCACCATAAAGGTGACGCTGATAAACATAATGACAAAGAAGGATATCTCCTAAGCTGGGAACCCTGAGTCTTCCCTGAGAAGTTCAGCAGAAATCTCATCAATGGGCAGCAGCTGGCAGGACAAAGAAACCTGGATGGGTACAGAACAAAGAAACTGTGATAACAAACTCAGGAGTGAGCAACAACTATTCTGGGAATTGGTATATGTACACCAAAAAGTTCTAAAATCTAACTCACTAAGTAATTTGCTACCTACCTAAAATGATCCTCCCTATATATATATATATACTCACTTTCCTAGTGGTAATGATGTCAAAATCTTTATGATTGTAATTTCTAACAAAGACAAGGAACTGATGTAAATCATTTTGCTAGAACAGTTCTTGACAGGACAATAGAAGGAAAGGAACAAGTAGATCTGAAACCAGGGACCAGAAAACTTTACTGGACTGATTGCCCAAGAAACTTGCCTATACTGAATAAATCAGCTAGAAATGTGTCCTAAGGTGAATTTAGCTCATTATAATATGAAAATCATACTTCCAGTACTAAAGCTACCCATCTCCAAGTAAAGACACCTACCCACTGAATATGTGCAGTTCATTCAAAATACTCTATACCTTTAATTTGAGACAAGAGAAAGTTAAGCCAACCACAAATTAGCCAAATAGTGGGGTAGATTCATTGTGTAAATATTACCTGCATAAAATTGCATAAGTATGCATATCTTATTGAATTGTGTGTGCTAGCTTTGTGGGATCACCCCTAGCACCTCTTTCTGCTCAGAACTACTAATATGTAGCTAATACCTAGACTCTGTCTGTTACTGGCTTGCTCACCAGGTAAACGAATCCCAACTTTTGGGACAAAAGTAATTTTGTAGAGACTCTGTGTGTGTGTATACATATTTGTATTTGGTTTTACTAATAGTAATTTTGTAGTAATTTGTAATAAAAAAATTCTCAGAAACCTAGACTTCCATGTCCTCATGTATTGCAAAATCCTGAGAACCCCACGGTCAACAATTTTTACACACCTGCACTCCAAATTCAAAGGATAAAATCATGTTGCTTCTATAGTGTTCCCCTGAACATCATCTCAATCCCCCTGTAATCCAAAATAAGGGTTGTGGGGTTGGGGAAGAGTCCCTTAGTCTCTACCAAATGTTATATGGTAGTCTTGTCTCCATGTTTAAAGCTAATGGTGAGGTCAACTGTCTTCAAAACTGAAAACTGATAAAAATTCAGAAATTAAAATAAATTAATAGAATATAAGGTCTGGGAGATATCAGTTGAGTGCAGCCAGACCTTTTTTTTAGTTATTCTTCTCTTGAGGGAGAATAAAGTGATTAGACTATATTTTCTACCTTTAGGAGATCTGGTGGTTGGGATTAATATGAATAGATTTTCTTCGTTTCTTGTACTCCGCAGTGTAATACAAGAAATGGAAAGACACAGATCTTTTTTTCTTCATTTATCTTTGTTTTCTGCTCTTTATTATAATATTCACTAATACCAACCTTTCTGTGATACTACATTTTTAGGGTGAAATAGGTTTTGATACACAGACCTTTCTAGGATCAAAATTCCTCAGAAATTCCAACAAACGTAAAGTGCATGCAGCTTTTACACCCTTACTTCACAAGCAGTTTATTGAATTGTAGCTACAAATCTGAGTATTGAATCATTTAATCAGTAGGAGAAAATCAAGCTTCTCGGATACTGTCAGAGACTTATTGCTGCTCTCAAAATAAGCTTGCTAAAATGAATTATTTCCATAGAATACATTCTTTTTTCTTTTCCTTAATCAATATTATCTGACAAAAAGTAGAACCTCAATAATTAGCTGCTGTTATTGAATTGTGTAAAAATCAAATTTTTACTAGAAATTAATATAACTGCTTTGGAATCTAAGAATGTAAAATTGGACACTTTGGATCAGCCTAAGTTTAACCAACATTACATGTCCAAGGGCAGACAAAAACTGGTGCCTAAGGAAGTGTAGAAGTACAGACACATATGATACTTCCTCCATTTATGCTCTGTGGCTACATTTGCAACTCCTGGCTTCCCAAATGAAGAATGATTTGCATTTATTCAGCAACTCTCAATAGTTTTCATTTTGTGTGAAATTGTCCTGTTCCCACTTGAGGCCATGCTAACTTTTAACATCAACAAAATACTGTTATGAGGAGTTATACCGCGTTACCTATGCTCTTTAGTTTATATATCCCATCTTTCAAATTTATATATGCTTGTCTAATTATTTGTAAAGACAGAAACAATTAAAGGCCTATATTTTGCTGATGATTGTATAATCAAGACAAGAATGAATGAATGAACAGCAATAATGTGAGGAGCTGTTACAATGATCTTTGGTAGAAACAAGACAGAAAACTTAAGGCAGTAGTAACCATTTATAGTAGGGGTGTTTTGAATAATATCATTTCTTACTCTACTCCAGCAAACTTTTCTCACTAAGCTCAAAACGAACATTATTGTTACATATTAACTTACGCATGGAGTACATGAGAAACTATTCAAAAGCACAAATGAACGGATCTGTAATGTAGTCAGTCTTGTAAGATAAGATTAAAATCCTTTGTTAAATATCTGATTTTCAGATAATACAATCAGTATATGAGATGCTCTGTTGTTCAGTTCATTTTTTTATTTGACTAAAGGAATAGTATTTTGAAGTGTCATGCTTTGTTCTCATGCCACTGTAAAATTCCTTGTTGAAGATATGTTTGAAAGATTTTGTTCAGCTGGAAGAAATGAATTTCAATATGGTTTGATAAACAGCTCTGTAATATGGCTGGCTTTACAAAAATGGCCTAGGGAATTTTTTAGAAGAGTTTTCTTTCACCATCATAAGAAGTACCTCCAGGAAACTTTTACTTACTTGGCAGTCTTCAAAATTAGGAAGGTTGTGCTGAATATCACAAATTTATTTTGAAGGTTTCATTAATTGTGTTTGTCCTCTTTTCATACAAATACCTCTCTTTTGGTTTTGGGGTTTGTTTTTTTTTTTTTTTTTTAAGAAGATGTAGTTTATTGGTTAGAGATCTTACGACTTAGATTCTTCATGTAACTGGGTTAATTTTATGTGAGAGTTTTCTCAATGATTGTTTTCTTACCTGAATCATGAAAAGTAATGATGTGGTCCTTCTCCTCTTACGCAAGAATTTTTACCTCCCTTTCATCCTGTGTACTTTTTACAATAGCTTTAATATTTTTACATTTCTTAGAGGAATATTTTGGATTAAATTTTCATTTCATTCAGATATTTTTATGGTTTTGACCTAAATAAAAATAAAATCATATACATGTACATGTATATACACGTGTGTACATAAGTTTATGTGTATAATATATATCTGTATTAAAAGAACAAAAAAGAACAAAATGTTCTTTGCCCATTTCTTAAAGTTGTGTAAACGTTTTGACATGACAGTCAAGAAAAGAAAACAAACTTTTAAAAAGTGTACCAAGTATGAACATTCAAAAGTTTTCCAGAAACACTCATGAAACTGGAAGCAGGTTTACACTGGAAATTCACAACTTTTGGACTTCAAGAGTGCTCCCTGTTATGGAATATCAGCATTGTAGCACTCCTGGCTCACTCAAGACTGTTCAGAAATAGGGAATAAATAAATAAATCACTTTTTAACTTCTTCCTATTCAGGCATCTGACAGCCCTCTCAAAGGTTTCTACATATCTACTCCTCATATTTTCCTGTTCTACCAGTTTGACATTACAATATCACTTGATAATAAAAGTAGCAAGTCAGTTCTTTTCCCAGTCTTTCTAGGCATTCTCAGTTAACTATTCCCCTCTTTTGATGCTGAATTTAAATACGAGTTCCTGTATTCCTGCTTTTTCTAAGTACCTTAAAATTCTGTGGTAGTTATTCTTAAACCACATTATTTAATCAAGTGGATTTAATCTAAAATAAAGAAAGACCAAATCTGGAGACAAAGGCTGGTGAGGTCATAACTCAAAATGTATGTAGCTAATAGTATCCTCATTTGTCTTTGTTCCAAATCTGTTTAGGTATATTGATGTCAATGGGAAATACATTACTTTTAATTACCTTTTGAAGTTTGATTTGTTGGACTACGAGGAAAAAAAGAAAAATAATTACTGCAATATAGGAGCAGAAATATCCTCCGTTGTCATAAGACCAACTCTTGAATTCTGTGCTGACCCCAAATGTATATGCAAGTGAACGAATGTGTGTTTTGACCCAACTCAGCTCTTGTTGAATCTAGTGAAGAAATGCCCATGGTCTTCTATAATTCTTATCTAGTGTTATTGTTAATCCTTCCTTTTCTCTGAGCTAGTCTTATATCGAAAAATGTGGGAGTTGTCCCTGAAGTTTCCAGAGATTTTGACACCATTAGTTAATAAGAACCTCAGAAAGAAGTAGTATAAAAAATAACCTGTACATAGGGCATTACTTTGAATTGAAACTGGTTGTTACCGGTACTGCAGTGCTTTTCAATTTGACTTTCATAAATAAGCACAAAATGGAAAAGAAAAGGATTTATTTATAGTATTCACAGTGCCAAAAAAAGGCTGTTCATCAATAAGCAGATGTCACCGTTTAAGGCTGGGCCG
>NW_009616939.1:0-1399 GCF_000690535.1 Cariama cristata
ACCGACCTCCCCTTTAAGACTGACCTGCTACCCCTAGACTCACCTCCAGCGTTCGGGGTTTTATGCCCATCCCCCTTCGGACCTAGTTTAAAACCCTCTCAACCAGCCCTGCCAGCTCATGAGCTAGAATCCTCTTCCCTCTTTGAGACAGGTGAACTCCGTCTGTCATCAGCAGGCCCGGTGCCGTGTAAACCTCCCCATGATCAAAGAAACCAAAATTCCACCGATGGCACCAGCCTCTGAGCCAGGTCTTAATCAGATGGGTTTTCCTGTTCCTTCTAGTGTTCTTCTCCGCTACTGAAGGGATAGAGGAAAACACTACCTGCACTCCTGATCCTTCAACTAATCTCCCCAGTGCCCTGAAGTCCCTTTTGATTGCCCTTAGAGTATTCTCTTCAACCTCATCGCTGCCAACCTGAAAGACTAATAGCAGACTAATTTCCTTCTTATTGACTTAAGAAAACTAGACTTTTTATCAAATCCTATTATTTATATACCTTTAAGAAGTTGGCTTTGGTAAGTTTAAAAGACAGTAGGTAGGATACATCTGTAAAATTTATTAAAAATTTTAATTGATGTATAAGTTTACAAATATCTCTTTTATCTGAATTATGTTCTCACATGTAAACCAGCCCTTTATTTTCATTGTAATGCAAATTATGACAGACTTGGGAGAACTCTTTTATTTTTCTTGTATTTCCTTCTCAGTTCCAAGAATGACAAATTGTGACACACTGTAAAAATACTAGTTTCACAGTTCTAGTGAATTTGATTTTCCAGTTCAAGTTCAGAAGTTGATGAGGAGTTAGGCTAGATCCAAAAATGCAAAAATTATGTCACATAACTTTCAGTACCTACTTTATTGGTCCATGTCACTGCTTATTACACCAACAAAAAAATAGACTTCTAACAATGTCATAATCCTAGTCTCATCTATCAAGGCTCATTTGTCATACATTAATAAACCATACATGTGAGAAAACAGAAAGAGCTACTGCTAGCGTTCGAACAATTCAGCTGGTACACTGTACTAGAGAACAATTCTTGACCTTTGGTTTTTTATTATGTTTAAATTACCTTTTTCTTGACTGTCATATTAAACAAAATACACTGCAAAATTTATAATCTCCTCTGTGTTGGATAACGGATTGGACTGTTTGGTTTTAAACACAGTCAAAAAAAAGATACTAGTAACTATTATTGTTGATCTCCACACAAAACATATGATTTGTAACAGCAAAATCATGGAGTTATACTCTCCCTCCACAAGGATAAGCCACACAGAAGCATACATTCATGTAGTGACAGCAATTTAGAAAGTTGTGTATAAATGTAACTGTTCCTCTCCCTTTTTGTCCAATCAGGTTAAGTAAAAATATTATTTAGCTGTATTGTTTGG
>NW_009616939.1:1430-12449 GCF_000690535.1 Cariama cristata
ACATTTAGTAGTTATTTCACAGATTCTCATTGGTAATCCACTTACAAAGGAACAATTTTACAAATGCATTGATTCTTTTAGTAATTGGTATTGCTAATCATTAACATAAAAATAGAACATCTTTTTGCTGAACAGTGTCTGAAAAACATTTGAATCCATTAGCAGATCTGCCAGTTAAAATAAAAAAGTTGATAAATATGATTTTGATTACTTTGAAATAGAAGTAGGTAACCATAAATTAACAACATGAAATATTGTACCTTTGAACATGCAGAATGTTTTATTATTTTTAGACTGTCATTTGGTTTTCTACAAAGGGTGCTGTATGATTCTTAGTTTCTTTTCCATTCGTATGCTATTTAATAAACCTCTGTAACATTCTAAATGCAACCTTTGCAGAAAATGAAAACGTTTATAAGAAAACAAAGAAGGGGATTTTGGAAATGTTAGTTGTGATGTTTAACTGTGAGCTATATGTGTTACTGGATTGTATAAAATGGCTGACTGTTGCCTTTCACTTTCTGTCTTCTTGTTACGTTGTTGAAACTGTGTTTGTGTTCCGAGTCATGATTCCATACAGTACTTTCTTAATTTATTTGTATGGGTTATTTTAAATTTTATTTACCTGAAAATGTATCCTATTCCCAAGAGTATCAACCATTTTAAATAAACATACACCATTTCCTGAAGAAAGCAGTTATAAACTATCAGTCCACAAGGATGTTTTTTCATAGTTTCCGCTACTAAGATGGCATTTAATAGCTTTGCAGACCTGTAAGGATTGTAATAGAATATATGAATTTTCTCTAGACACAATTTTTGATTTCCCTTTATGTTGTATACACTATTTCTAAGAAAGTTATATGTAGGGATTGATTCACGGACTCTGGCGCGGGTAAAACCAAAGACCTTTATTATTTACAAGTTTGTGCTTATATAGATTCACTAGCTGTCCATGCACTGTAGTTTGTTCATGGATTGGTTAACCCCTGCTGTCCACGCGCCGCAGCTAAGCTTTTAATTGGTGCTGTTAATCAAGACACGCGTCTTCTAGTTTCAGTCTCACAGCTGTGCTTCAAAACGTTTTTATCTTCAGCTCACTTTCTGCGCTTGCTTCATTACTTGCTTTCTCAGATTATTTCCTTCAAGGTTATGTTGTTCAAGGTAGCTCGCAACACTCCCTGTGAATCCCACAGTTATATCCTAACACCCCTAATAGGATGTCTGAAGAAATATTGCCACTTACCAGTAAAAAGAGACTTCATGCTTTGCTTTGAATCTTTGTTTCAAGTAGTGCTTGAAAAAAAGCCTGTTTTGCCTATTATCACTGTATTGAATACTTGTCTGGAGTAAATAATTACTAAATTAATTGCTGGTCACAATGACAGATTCATAGATCTAATCACAGATTTGAAGAGGAAACTGAAATGAACATATTACTGGAAGTTCACTCCTAATTTGTAGTGCAGAATTAACACTTGGGGTTTTCACTTTTTTTTTTTTTAAAAAAAAAAAAAAAACAACAATAATTTGGGCAATATGTTTATGTTAGGGGGGAAGAATAGGTAATTCAACAATTAGTAAAATGACTTGAATTATTAATAGAATATATTTATTATAAAACTTCCTACTTTTAGGGAAAAAAAAAAAAAAACAAAACTGAAATTGAAGAATATCCCTAAAGCATCCCACTGCCTTGGCTTGTTCAAGTTAGGCATTAAGAACAAAGACAAGATTTCATGATTCTGCAACAGACACTTTCAAGTATATTATTTTCATAGTGAATCTACTAAAGTAAATGTAACTGAAATTAATTTCAGGTACTATCAGCTGATCTTGCAATATCTTGGGAATCTTGCAGTAAAAGAGCACAAAGCAGAGAGAAAAAGTATTTGGCCTGAAGACTTATCTTGATCTATAAATACAATAGACTGCATTCTTTCATTACACTACATAGAGTAATGAAAAGTGAATCACAGTGTGATCAAGGATCTGAACCAGATTTTTCTGAGTCTTTTTAGTCAATACAATCTTAATATGAAAAAAACCCTATATTTTTATATCAGCTTTGGAATGTTCAGAATCTCCTTTAAATTTTTGGTTTCTTATTTAATTTCCATACATGATTGTTCCCTTCTTTATACTAAAAGTTTGATATCAAGGAAGACATCTTTTAAAAGTGTTTATTTTTAGTCATAGATTTTACTGCTTTTTCTAATCCATAAAAAGGAAAATAAAGTATTAACTAAGAATAAATTAGTTTGAATATACTGGGAATACTCACTTGATACTCAGTAAATTAAATGCAAAATGGCAGATTTGAATGAATTTATTTACAATTAATTTAAAGTATTAATCGCCAGTTACATACAAGTTTATGATAGTAACATTATTGGTCTAGTTAGTACTTGATTCTAGGCAGTTAACTTCGTTACGTTTTTGTAACCTACATACCTAGAATTTTTCAACATTCAGCTTTAAACTAACTGAAGTTTAACCTAAAAGAATCTTGTCCTTTCTTATGGAATGTCCCCCAGTCGCCATTACCTTTCCAAGATAATTGAGAGCAGGCTTGCAATGACATGGGCCAGCTCCATCTGTACTCATGAGTGTATCCCATTAGGTCCTATGGGCTTATGTGTATCTAGTCAATTTAATTGGTGCCAAAATCAGTCCACCACTGAAAGTAAGTCTACATTGCTCCAGACTCTCCCTCTGGTATCAGGAGCCTGTGATTCCTGAAAGATTTACTGGTAAAACTGATTTAGCACATCAGCCTTTTCCATGTGCTTTGTTACTAGGCAGCCTGCTCCCTTTTCCCTAGTTCTCCTTTTGCTGCTGGTGCACTGGTGGAAGACGTTCATGTTGCTTTTCATGCCCTTTGCCAGATTCAGCTGCAGATGGTGTCCTGGTTTTGCTAAAACAGCATTATTTCTCCTTTTAGGAGTTCTTTTCTTCCAGTTAAGTTTCTTCTAAGTAACTGCAGTTTCTGAAAGTGCAGCTACGCGTTTTTCAGACAGTGTCTGCTTTCAGACTTGATAATGCTTGGTGATTATAGTTGCTACTGAAGTATTGGTGGGACTGGTATGCAGAAAGGCCCACCTTTAAACTTATTCCTATGAGAACTAAGGTCACTGCTAGCTCTCTTTTCTTAAACAAGGGAAAAATCATAAAAGGGTTGCACCTGCAGAAACGTGCGGATGGGGCAGGTGACCAAAAACTGACCAACGAGGTATTCCATCCCATCCATGTCATCCTCACTATAAACCTAAGGGATCACGAGGGTCTCGCTCTCTTCTCTCATGGCCGGCATCCCTGTGGGACTCTGTTCATTCTCTTGCCTCCGATCCTGATCCGTGCATTCTGAATCCTGTCTACTGCCGAGACTGGTCCGGGATGTCTGGGTACCTGCCCTGCTGCGGCAGTAGCATGAGCTGCTGAGACCTGCAATTCCCTGACCATCATTGGGAAGCTAAATATTGGGTTTGTATACTTTTCTTTTTATTTCTATTATCAGTAGTATTAGTGTTAATACTATTATACTCTTTTTCACTGTTCTTGCTCTGTTAAAGTAGTTTTAATTTCCAATCTGTAAGTGTCTCTCCTTTTTCTCTGTTCCTCCCCCTCCCGAGGGGGAGAGAGGGGTTAATATAGAGCATCTGCCACCAGTTTCAAGAGCTGGCCCAGTCTTAAACGGTGACAGATGGGCTTTGACTTTCCTAACCGCATCCTTCCATGCTCAGATTCTATTTTGAACTCTTGCCAGTTGTTCTCTTCAAGAAAAACATGCTATTGCAGTCATTCCTAAACTTTGTGCTCATTTCTAAGCTTTGTGCCTTCTGGCTTTGGGACCAGGGTTCCAAAATTGATTGTCCTTGACCATAATTTATTTAGCAATATATACACAGCCCAAAATTTCCACATCCTTAGTGAGAACCCATCAGGGTTCAAAGGTCCTTGACTCTTGCATGCATGAATGTATAATGGAACAACTTTTGTTCGGTAAGCAATATTACCTGTGACTTATTTAGCCTGTGTCCAAAAAATGAAAATTTGTTTTGCATATAGAACAGGGAATGGAATATAAATTGCTCTTCTCTTAAGAATAAATGCTAAAGCCAGTAAGTGCTAGTTCCTAGTACTACCCTAGGAACAATTTGAAAATGAAAGGATCTAAGACTTTGCGTCAGGGTCCCCCATGGCTCAGCAAGTCCCTGGGGTCTGGACACCAGCAGCAGCAGTGGGGAGAGGGCAAGGTGGCAGGAGCCCTGCGGAGGAGCATTAAGACCTATTAGTGCCCTCAAGGCCCTGACACTTTGTTCCTTGGCAAACTCAATGCTTTTCCTGTGTCTCTTCCAGAGACACTGACCAGATTCATTCCCAGTCTCCTTCCACTTCCTGAGACTGAACTACTTAAGTGGACATTTCTTTCTTCTCTGTACAATACCTAGCTATGTTCAAAAGAGAAATCTGCTTTAAATCACTGTTTAGATATACTACATCTTTTCCTTTTTTATTTCTTCAATCATGTGTTGTCTTTTCTCTGAATTCAAAACTCAGTGGAAAGATGCATACTTTTAACTTCTTGTTTAGATGAACCAAAGAATTGAGATTTCCAGATGAAGCTGCTTCTTTGAGATGAAAACCCTATTTTTAAAAATTTTAACAACTTCAGAAGCTTTCTAAAGTAAGAACACAATTCTGGAAAAGCCACTTAAGCCTGAGTGGATGACATTCTAAACTAAATCAAGGCAGTTGGAAAATGCAACAAACAGAAGGAAAAGTAAAGTTACTTTTGACCATGGGCATATGGTGAGAATGATGAAATATCCTATTGAGTGCAAGCTATTGTTTTTTCTAAACACCTAGGGATACAGGAACAATAACTGATGGTAGTAATGATCTATAGGACAAGACAGAATAAAGAAGGTTCTGATTTTACAATATCAAGGAAAAAACACAAGAACTTTGTCCTCCATATGACAAAGAATATGAGCTGTTTAATCCCACTTAACCACAATTCTATTGTCTGTAGTTGTCAGGCAAATTAATGCATCCTGCAGTTTGTGTTTTCAACCTTCCAACTTGTGATTCTGTTATCACAGTGTGCTCTGAAGACAATAGATATCCACCATCACTGACAGAGTTTCATTGCAGATCCCTATGATGTCTTCTTTTAGAGGATACTTGGCATAACTGCAGAGTTGTGTGTGCCTTTGGGAGTAGATCTGAATGCCATCAAAGCCAAAGGGTAGTTATTTGTTCTCAGCACTGGGCTTTAAGAGAGGTCTTTTCAGAGTTCAGTAAAGTATAGTATTCCTTCATTTTGTGAATAACATGGAAATTAAGCAAGAATTGTAGCAGTTGTAACACATATTTTCCTGTTATAAGTATGTTATGTATTTAAAATATATAAATACACGACATTTGTATTATATAAATAGATAATAGAAATATATTGTAAATATATACATATAAGAACATAAAATTATGTATATGTATCTAATATATAAATGCTTTGTATGAACATATATAAAATCAATCCTATAGAGAAGTCTCTACAATCAGTTTCACCTCACATTTACTTTGCAAAAGCAGTTGCCCATTTAAACAAAATACCAAGCAGTTTTCTAAATCCTATCACTCCTGATTATGGATTGCTGCATGACAAAATAATAATAAATAATAATAGTAAACTTGTAATTTTTGTTTCCACTTGCTAATGGGAGATATTTCAGGTATGTAACTTACACTACTTTTGTAAGTTTACCAATATTAGAGCTGTTTTATTAAAATCCTGACTTGACTGTAAACTGGAGAAAAATGACTTTTTCTTTTCCTTTTTTTCTTCTTTACCTTTTGTTCAATTACTATTTTTTCTTAGCAGAGGCTAAAAAGAGTCCAGTTCCCTTACACTTCAGAAAGAATATAATAGCCGTATGGTAGATTGTTGAATTCTTAGAAAAGTGTTTTAAACTCTCTTGTGGCTGTTGCCCTTTTCAAAGATGTCCAGTCTGAGTGTGGGATTTACTCCATTGAACACGTTGCCATTTTCTGTGAATTTGTTCTAATATTATCTTGCAGAGTGCCCCAAACAGCAATTTCTTCCTATCTAGTGTTGACATTACCATCAGTTTAATAAGTGAATTATGGTGTCTTTTATGGTCAGAGAAATAGAATTCAAAAATAAGCATTTTTTTCCTGTTTTTCTCTCTTTTCAGTTTTGAGGAATGCATTTTCACATAGGCTGTATGTATAAAACTCCAGTTCCAAAGTCAATAATAACATAATACATTCCTGAAAACCTGCTCAAATACAGCAAAATACAGTAAAAATATTGTATTTATTAGTTATCATTTTCACATTGTTCTAAAGTCCAATGGCTAGAGATATGAATATAAACAGTTTGCTATTGGAAAAACCCAAACCCCAAAAAAGTAACACAAAAAAGCCAAACATCACTCTCACTATAAAACTGGGAGTAAGATTAGTCTATGTTAATTTCAGTCATATGTAAATTCAGTATATATTCTAAGTTAAATATCAATCATCCTTCAACAGGCCATGCAGGTAGACAACCAGAGATACCTAATATAGGTGGAATAAATCACTTGCTGCAAACCTTTCCCTTCTGCACTTGTTATACAGGTATCCTGTAGCATCGGGTTGAATCACCTGAACATCAATGTCTAATGTCACTTGACATACATGGAGGTTTTACAGATGTCTGCATAAGATCATTAGATATGATAATTAGACAGTAGAGGCCTTTGCATTGGTGGCCAAGGGAAAGCACAGGGCAGCTGGAGGCCAGATGATGTACCCCACTGTTACTAAAATGACAGTATACAAACTGTGTGTATGTCACTGAATCCCTTGAATGGACCTAGTTGCATGTACTTATGACCTAGTTGCCATTATTGAAACTTGGTGGGACATATCCCATGAGTGGAGCGCAGCTGTCAATGGCTACAGGCTGTTCAGAAGGCATAGGCGAGACAGGAAGAGTGGAAGGGTTGCCCTCTGTGTCAAGACATGGATAGATTGTGAAAAGCTGTCTGAAGAATAGTGAGCAGATTGAAATCTTATGGGTAGAAATTAGAGACCAAGGCAACAAAGTGAATCTTGAGGCTCGTGTCTACTACAGGCTGCCTGATCAAGGGGAACCTGTTGACAAAGTCTTCCTAGTCCAGCTACAGGAAGCACGCTCGCAGGCTCTCGTGCTGCTGCGGGGACTTCAACCACCCTGACATCTGCTGGAAAAGTAGCATGGTGAGCTGCAGGTAGTCCAGGAGACTCCTGGAGTGCATTGAGGATAACTTCTTAAGCCAGATAATAGACACCCCTACCAGGGGGAATGTGTTACTGGACCCATTGGTCACCAACACAAGTGAGCTATTCAGTGAAGTCAAGACTGGAGAAAGACTGGGCTGCAGTGACCATGCACTGGTGAAGTTCGCTGTCCTGAGGGATATGGGTCAGACGAAGAGTAAAGTCAGGACCCTGAATTTTAAGAAAGCAAGCTTGCAGCAGTTCAAGGAGTTAGTCAATAAGACACCCTGGGAAAATGCCCTCAGAGACAAGGGAGCAGAACACACCTGACACATCTTTAGGGTGGTTTTCTGTAGAGTGCAGGAGCTCTTGACTCCCATGTGTAAGAAATCAGGAAAGGAAGGCAAGAGACAGGCATGGCTGAGTAAAGACCTGCTGATCAAACTAAAGGGCAAGAAGGAAATGCACAGGCAGTGAAAGCAGGAACAGGTGTCCTGGGAAGAGTATAGGGACACTGCCTGGTTGTGTAGGGATGGGATCAGGAAGGCCAAGGCGTGGCTGGAGCTGAACTTGGCAAGGGATGCAAGGAATAAAAAGAAGGGTTTCTACAGGTATGTCAACCAGAAAAGGAAGGTCAAAGAAAGTGTACCCCTCCAATGAACACGACTGACGAACTGGTAGCAATGGACAAAGAGAAGGCTTAGGTACTCAACAACTTCTTGCTTCGCTCTTCACTGGCAACCTCTCCTCCCATGCCTCTCAAGTGGATGGACTGCAAGACAGGGACTGGAGGAGCAAGATCCCTCCCACTGTAAGAGAGGATCAGGTTCATGGCCACCTGAAGAACCTGAACATACATAAGTCTATGGGACCTGATGAGATGCATCCCAGAGTCCTGAGGGAATTGGCTAATGGAGTTGCCACGCGCCAAGCCACTCTCCATGATATTTGAAAAGTCATGGCAGTCAGGTGAAATCCCTGGTGACCGGAAAAAGGGAAACATTACACCCATTTTTAAAAAGGGTAGAAAGGAGGACCTAGGGAACTACCAGTCTGTCAGCCTCACCTCTGTGCCTGTGGAGATCATGGAACAGATCTGCCTAGGAGCTGTGCTAAGGCACATGGAGGACAGGCAGGTGATTTGAGACAGTCAGCACAGCTTCACTAAGGGCAAGTCCTGTCTGACCAACATAGTGGCCTTCTATGATGGGATGACTACATCAGTAGACAAGGGAAGAGCTATGGATATCGTTTATCTGGGCTTCTGTAAGGCCTTTGACACGCTCCCCCACAACATCCTTCTGTCTAAATTGTAGAGATATGGATTTGATGGGTGGACTGTTCGGTGGATGAGGAATTGGCTGGATAGTCGCATCCAGAGAGTAGTGGTCAATGGCTCAATGGCCAGATGAAGTTGAGTAATGAGTGGTGTCCCTCAGGAGTCCGCGTTGGGACCAGTACTGTTTAATATTTTATCAATGACACAGACAACGGGATCAAGCACACCCTCAGCAAGTTTGTAGATGACACCAAGCTGAGTAGTGTGATTGACATACCTGAGGGATGGAATGCCATCAAAGGGACCTGGACAAACTTGAAAAGTGGGTCCATGTGAACCTCATGAGGTTCAACAAGGCCAAGTGCAAGGTCCTGTACCTGGGTCAGGGCAACAGCCAGTATCAATATAGTCTAGGGGATGAAGGGATTGAGAGCAGCCCTGTCAAGAACGACTTGGGGTTACCACTGGATGAAAAACTGGACATGATCCAGCTGTGTGCGCTTGCAGCCCAGAAAACCAACTGTATTCTGGACTGCATAAAAAGAAGTATGGCCAGCAGGTTGAAGGAGGTGATTCTTCTCCTGTACCCCGTTCTGGTGAGACCTCACCTGCAGTACTTTGTTCAGCTCTGGAGTCCTCTGTGCAGGAAAGACATGGACCTGTTGGAGCGGGTCCAGAGGAGAGTCACAAAAATGATCAGAGGGCTGGAACACCTCTCCTGTGAGGAAGGGCTGAGAGAGTCATGGCTATTCAGCCTGGAGAAGAGAAGGCTCCAGGGAGACCTTATTGAGGCCTTTCAATACTTAAAGGGGGCTTGTAAGAAAGATGAGGACAAACTTTTTAGTAGGGTCTGTTGGGATAGGACAAGGGGTAATGGTTTTAAACTAAAAGAGGGTAGATTTAGACTAGGTACAAGGAAGAATTTTTTTACGGTAAGGGTGATGAATCACTAGAACAGTTTTCCCAGAGAGGTGGTAGATGCCCCATCCCTGGAAACAACATTCAAGGTCAGGCTGGACAGGGCTCTGAGCAACCTGACCTAGTCGAAGATATTCCTGCTTATCGCAGGGGTTGTTGGACTAGATGACCTTAAAAGGTTCCTTCCAATCCAAAGTATTCTATGATTCTATAACTTAAGCTCATGTGTAACACACTTCTATGTAGATGTCTATATGTAGGTACGAAACTATGCTCCCATTACCTCTGTAGAGTTTAGGTCTCACCAATGCAGCAAGTAGAAACCAAAGAGCTTTTCAGTTAATGAGACCTGATATTGATTCTAATATTAGTTGAAAAGCTATCTAGCCAATATTTACTGGTTGATTAGGAGCTTGACTCAGTTGCTCAAACAAAAATGTTGAGTGCCATAGAAGACATTCTAGAGGATCTTGCCTGGTTTTCATCCTCCAGTCCAGAACGGCACAAAGCTCCTTCCCACAGGTCTACTCTGTATCTGCTTTAATGGTACGAGTTACTTGTGTTGAAGCAAACAGACCCAAGACCTGCATGGATTACAATGGGTTAAGGTAATACTTGACTTTATTGTAGACTCCTGAATGTAGACATACTGCTCTAGAAAGCACCCCCATCTTCGTGACAGCTAACATAAAGCAGGATGAGTCTACCCTTAGCATTAAAATCATCATTTACACATGGAATATGCAAAGAATATTTTGTTATAGACAATTAAATAGAAGTAGTAATGGGAGTGAAATGATATGAATGACAGTTATTACCATTACATTAGGTGTGAGATGGATAGCATTTTCACAATTCTAGTCTGTTAAGAACTATAACATCTTCTCTCTCTAATGTATGTTATGAAGAAAAAGTTTTATTTTTGAGTTTCTAGCAATGGTAGGGAATTTCTCAGAACTTCTGTGTTTAAGAACGTGTGAAACATTCTTAATAGTTTTGGACTAATCAAGTAATTGAAGGTTAGGATGAAAGATCAACAGCAAAAAATGGAAAATAATAGAAATAATAAAACAAAACCCAACGTTCAAAGTTTCATACTCTTTTATTCACTTAGGGCAAACAAGTAAAATTAGTTTTCCCTTGACTTAAACAAATTGTTGATGTATAAATCAAAAAAAAAAAAAAAAAAAAAAAAAGAACAGAGGCATATGGACATTATCCATATAAAATGCTGTACTTGTTAAAGCGTACAATGTTTTTCTATTCCTGTACAAACATAGAACTGCTGGTTTTATTTTTCCATGACTGATTCAGCCAGTTAAAGATATGAATCTAAATGAAATATTCTTTGGCAGATTTTTAATAGAAGGTAATAATTTCAAAAACAATAGGTCTAACAATAAATAACAATGTAATTTTCTTAGTACTTGTCGCCGTTTAAGGCTGGGCTGGCTCTTAAAACAGGCATCAGTCACTCTCTGTTAACCCCCTCCCTCCCCCCGGGAGGGGAAAGAGCGGAGGAAAGGGAGAGAGACTGACGGGTTGGAAAT
>NW_009616940.1:0-321 GCF_000690535.1 Cariama cristata
TACACCCCCCCTGGGGCTGGGGGATCAACCACCCCCTCTCCCCTGTCCCTCGTGGGCTTCCTGGTCCCCTCCACACTGCACATCCAGGGACCCTCTCCTGCAGGGCCTGGAGATGCAGTAGGGCTGGGGAGGGATTCCCCATGTCCTGGATTGCTCCTGCCCATACGGAGCCATGGGAGCAACAGGTTTTTGGGGAGCATCACTGCCGTCACACCCCAGCAATGACACACTCCCCTCAACAGCACGGCATCCAGCGGGGATGTCAGCGTTTGGGGACCAAGCCCCCATCGCAGCCATTCCCGACGTGGCTGACGCGTCCCC
>NW_009616940.1:351-2941 GCF_000690535.1 Cariama cristata
GCCTCCACCAGCCCCGTGGGCACCCCGGGTGCCTTCGCCCTCCCTGCCCTGCTCCTGTATGTTTCCCCATCTCCCTTCACCAGGAAATATTGGCCAGCACGTTCATCCTGGCAGCCTCATTTACAGTGGAAGTGCATAAGACATCTCCATTAATGCCAAAATAATTCACAGCAATTAATGGGATTGACCTTGAGCAGTGACAGCAGCTGAAGATGCCCCCAAGAAGCGGCAGCCTGGCAGTGCCGAGGGGGAAGGACAGACCTCAGGCCAAGACCTTGTGTACCCCTGGCATCTTTGGGTGCTTCTGGGAGGTCTTTGCAGATGATGTCGGGGAATGGCAGAGGGACCAGGGCGAAGAAGAGGAGGGAGATGGCAGTCTGGCCCAAAATCCACTACCTGGAGCCCTGCGGGAAGGGCAGAGCATCATTTTTGGCAACTGAGAAAGGCCCGGCTGCTGTGGCGAGTGGCCCCAGGCCACTGCCCAGGCAACCACCACTTGTTTTCATAAAAATCCCATGATTTATAAGCCAATCTCCCGATTGCTTTGGGGAGAGGAGGGCTGACTCACAGGCCTGAATCCCCAGGGATGGGAAAGCAGCAGACAGAGCGAAGCAGTGGCCGGGCCATGATTCATCCCTTCCCAGCCTGCCGGGAGTGCAATGAGGCAGGCAGAGCCTCAGTTTCCCCACTCTGAAACAGGCCCCAGGGTCAGGAAACTGGGGATGATGATGGGACCATGCTGTATCCTGCTCCATCACTGGAGCCTTTTCCCACTGACGGATGAGGGCTTTTAAAGCAGGGTGTTTGGGTGCCATCTCTCCTGCTTCCCACGGTGTCTCTGGCAGGTTCTTGGCACTGCCGCTGGGATATTTTTCAACTGCTACAGAAATAAGTATTTTTACCCCAGTTGGATTTTATTTATGTCTCCAGCTTTGGCAGGCGGAGGGGCTGGGTTGGGCAGGAGCAGGTGACTGTGATCTCTCTTTTTCCAAGCGAGGACTGAAGCTGGGGTTGCCACTTGTGCTGGGGAGACGCCAGAGATAAATCCTATTATTTTAACAGAAGCCAAGGCAGGGAAGGTCAAAATGTTACTCCAGTGCAGGGTCCTGTTCGTCTTCGCGAGGATCCACCTGAGCATCTCCTGCTCTTTCAGACATACGATGCACTGGAAAGCCCAAGGACAGATTTCAACAGGAGTTACCCCAAAAAAACATTAAGGAATGTCCAGGCAGGGCTGGCTCTGGCTTCCCACATCACCCCCTGGCAGCCTGGGCCACTGGTCAGCACTGGTGAGTTCCCACCACGCATCCCGCTCACGCCGGTGGCATCGGCTTCACTCCCGATGGCATCGCATCCACCCTGATCGCAACAGCCCCTTGAGCCCCTACACGGGGAAGGATTTTGGGGTGCAAATCCTATGGGCTGGAGGCACTTTGGAGCCACCCACCTCCATGTGGATAAATCCCAGCTACAGGAGCAAACCCCAAGGAAAAGCGTTTGTGCCAAGTTGGGCAGAAAGGACCCGCAGGGCCGGGACAGCCCGGCCTCTCCCTGGTAATCCCTGGCCTGCATTTCACCTGCCTGTAATCCCGGAGCAGCACTAATCGCTGGGATAACAGTGCCCGGAAGGCACTAATCGCCGAATTTGGCCCTAATCCCTGTGGGAGCCTCTGCGGAGGTGTCGCGGCGAAGCCAAGCCACCGAGGCAGGTGGGCAACGGGTACAGGGGCTGCTGCGAAGGGCCCCTGGGTGATGGGCAAGGGGTCCGGGGGGGGACCCCCCTTTCCCTTGGCATGGGGAAACTGCAGCATTCACAGGGGTGATGCCCGCCAAGGCACATCTGAGCTGTCTCCAGCTCCGGCGTGTGTCTTCAAGGGTAACGCAAGAAGCTCGCTGTGATGACAAGATGGAGCCATGAAAGGCAGGGAGGGTCCGTGGGGTGCAAACCCTCCTCTGGATGCATTGGTATGGGGAAACACAGCACCCAATCCCACATTTTTCAGGGGCTTTAAACAAAAAAACAAGAGCCAGGGCTGGGGATTTGCACCTGGGAGGACGCTCTGGGCTGTTATTTTTCATGCTGTGACCCTCCAAAGAAGATAAATCACCTATGAACCAGAAAGAATTAAAAATAAAAAGTCCTGGGAATGCCCCAGGACAGTGAAACCCTCAGCCCAAGCCCTTGGTTTTCCCATTATTTTCCAATAAAGATTAATGCCGGCAGGGAAGTTCCTCGCCCGCAAGCAGCTCTCTCCGACCGCGGCTGCCTTGTTAACGGCTGGAGCGCTCGTACCTTGGCCCGACAGCTAATTCTGCACGGGAGTTGAACGGCTGATCCTGGAACGTGATTAAAAATATATATCAATTCCCTCCCTTTCAAAGCAGCGCCCGAAATACATTCATATGATCTGCCTTTCCTTATATAGTTCTGATAATGACATAAATATAGAAATCCCGTAATTGCCATAAATTAATTTTATATTATTATTTCTAAGGCAAGAAAAAAAAAACTTTTATTATAATTAGTTGTCCAGCTGGTTTCCTCGCGGGGTTCATGGCTGTGTCCTGCTCTTCCCCCCTGACTCTGCCC
>NW_009616940.1:3055-7929 GCF_000690535.1 Cariama cristata
TATTTCGCCACTGAGATGCTGCAGGTCCTGAGCACACCCCATGGTACCCGCGGCCAGCAAATTGTTTTGACTTTCGGGTGCCCCAAAGAGTGTAACGGCACATTAGCTATTGAATGCAATATTTATAATATTAAAATGAATATTTTAATAGCGTATAAAAGTAACGGAAGGGTGAATCAAAGCAATAGCGCCAAGCCCCTTCCTTCTTGCAAGATAAAAATGTTTTATTTCAATTTTACTGTTTGGATTCGTCTTTGCCTCAACTTTTACGTTCTATTAAAATATTAATTTCAGGCTATATCATAGGCCTTTAATATTTTATCGGATATAACAAGTCAACATTGTCAAAGCTGTTGGGGCTCAGACCGGGGGAATGGGGGGAATGAAATGGCCCCGTGAGTAGGAAACCCTGCAGACTCAGCGGTTCGGAGGGGAACATCTCAACAGACCAGCAGGGATATTTTTCCCCTTTCCTTCCAAATATTTTTACCCCATGGGGAAATTTCTCCATTCCCATTTTTTGCTGCATTTCTGAGAGACACACAAAAAAAAGGCAAATGCCAAAGCTTGGGTTTCCTTTGCAGGGCAGGACCGATGGTGTCAATCCCTGTGGCCAGCTGCCAGGCTGTGCTCCACGTGCACCTGAGAGCATCCACCACGTGCCAAAACACCCCGCGTTAAAACAGAGCATCCCCGCATCCTCGCAGAAAATTGCTGAACACCACGTTTCTCCAGCACCAGGGATTCGAGGCACCTAATTACAGCAGCTTGTTAGGAGGGGGTGGTCAACTTGGCAGCCAGGGAGGCCAGTAATAGCATTTCTTTTCTTGCCTTGCTGTTTGCTTTATTATATTTTTTCCCCAAAAAATAATAAAAAAAAAACCCATGGAGATTCGGGGGAGGATTTAGCCACTTGGACGAGTTCAAAAGCAGCTCCTCTGAAATCAGCAGTGGGCTGATGGCAGCACTGAGGCCACGAGCACCCAGTGCTGGGTGCCCTTAGATGCGGGGAGCAGCACGGCGAGGGCCAGCCCGTGTTATTTTGTTCCTATTTTAGAGGGAGAGAGGGAATTTGCAGCACTTAAATCAAATACCGAGCTGTCAACCGACAAGAGGTGAGTGAGGCATCGGCAAACGCCGGGAAACCAAAGGCAACAGGTACTGCCTTAAGCAAAAGCAGGTTTTGCATCCCAACCTTGGGATTTCGGCGATAGACGGACCCTGACCTGCTGATCGCCAAAGCCCCTGCAGTGCCTGGGGTGCAGGAGGGCTGACGGGGAAACTCAAGCGCACCGGTGGATTGGATGCCCAGGACACAGACCCTATAGTCCCTATGGATATACGCTCGCCCAGAGCAGGGTGTGCGGCAGAGCGGGCGGCAGGCAGGAGCAGGCAGGGTGAGCCTTGCCCTCGGCCCCACTCCCTCCTGCAAGACGGATGAGTTTGCAGCTGGTTTATCCTACGAGCCCGAAGGGACAGCCAGGGTCTTGTAGGGGTAAGGAGGGACATTCATCACATCCAAAGAGCTCCAGAGCTGCAACTATTTATTTCTAGACCTTGAGAAGGCTGGAGGGCAGCGAAGAGGCAGGGACGAGGTAGGGGGGGTGTCTGCAAGCCCCTGCCTGCAAAGGGATCCCAATCCTGGGGGAGTTACTGCCACCCTCCACCCAGACCTCACCAACACCTATACATATATATATACATAACATGTAAAAAATAAATGCAGAATCCCTTCTTTTCCAGCCTCAGTCCCCATATTATGCTGTTTGGAACCTTGCAGGGGTGCAGGAGAACACATGGTGGCCATATCTTCAGGACGGGTCCCCATCAGCATCCCCACGCCCTTGCCAGGGGACATCCGACTGCCCCGACTCGCCTTTCCATCCCCAGCTCCCTCCCCCTTCCCTGCCTTTCTGGCCAAGATGGAAAGACAGACAGGGAAAAGCACTTAAGAGGAGGAGAAATGCTCATTTGCTTTGGTTTCCCAGTCGCCCCCTCGCTTGGCTCGGCTCAGGCAGTTTGATTTTCCGGAGGCTTTTAGGCCTCCCCTGGTCCCTAATCAGATAAGGGGCTGCGGCAGGGGAAGGATTCGGGGCTGCACAGCCCTTAATGGTGCTGCAGGGATGAGCTCACCCCCCGCCCCAGCCTTCCCGCAACCCTGGCAGGGCCCTGGTGTCCCCTCCATCATGCCAAATAGCTCCTGGATGAGCCCCCTCCCATGCATACGTGCCCAGTGGGGCAGGATCCGAGCCATTTCCCTCCACACAACCTCCATCTCCCCAGCTGCAATGCTCTGGGCTTGAGCTGATCCTGGGCAATTTGTGGGCAACGGAGAGCTTGGGCTGGAATTGGGTTGATTCGCAGGGTGAGGGTTAGGGTATGGGTACATTCTGGGCAGCCCCAAATCAGGCAAGACGTGCTCAGTGGTGTGTACTGACCTGTGGGTCCTCAGCATCCTGCCAGCCCACAGCTCCCTCCAGGGGGGTTTGGCCATCCCCAGGGTGGGTTCAGCTGGGAATAGCGTAAAAAAGGCTGTTTGGCCAGTTCCTTCGCTCCTGAGATTCTCAGCCCTGCACCCATCGCATTTCCCAGCTCACTCCTCGCTGGGTCCATCCGCCTCCAGCCATCTCTCCCAGGGAAGCGCATCCACCTGAGGCCAGCAGATGAACACTGCAGCCCCTACAAAATGAGTCCTGGTGGGATGTGGCGAAGACTGACATTGTGCAATTATCCTGGTAATGGGTTTTCACTGTAAGCTGGGGAGAAAAAGGCAGAAAACTGACCAAAACATATGCACACCTCAGCCTCGAAAGGCATCATTTTGGCACGAGGAGAGCCACAGCCAGATGCAGGGCAGGAGAAATGTGGCAAGAGAGGCTTCTCCACCAGCCCAGCCCTGGCATCGAAGCTGTGCGTGCCCCACAGAGGTGCTACGGTGGGAACAGAAAGACAAACTGGCCCTTCAGAGAGGGCAGGGGGCAGGGGGACCCACCTGCCTGGCGGGGGGCTGTTCCCCGAGCCCTGGCTCAGCAAGTGCCGGGCCCGAGGTTGACAGCCTGGCAGTGGCTGAGCGGGATGAGATCCCACCAGCTCTCCAAGGCTGAGGTACTCACCAGGGGAGCACAAAAATGGCCAGTTCAGATGAGAGCAAAGGTCCATTTAACTCTGGATTTGGTTGCTGGGATGGTCAGCTGCTACCTCTCCGGTCAGCAGCCATCCCTCCCTGTATACCCTCTCTCTGTCCCTCCATCTACCTGCCCATCCATCCATGCATCCATCCCTATGTACCCTCTCTTTGTCTGCCCTTCCATCCATCCCTCCATCCATCCATCTATCCATCCTCCTGTCCATCCCTCTATACCCTCTCCCTGCCCATCCACCTCATCCTTCCATCCCTCCAACCCTCACCCATCTCTCTATCCCTCCAACCCTCACTCCACCCATCTCTCCATCCCTTCCTCCCTCCATCCCTCCCTCCCTCCATCCATCCCTCTCTCCACCCATCTCAAACCCCCTCTCTCTGCCTCCTCCCTGAGATGCTCCTCATCCTGGGTCCCCTCTCTCCCCCTGGACACTGTGACCTTTCCAGGTGAGGACCCCAGTACCAGCGGCTCTGCATCCCCCACAGCCAGGCCCTCCACCACCAACCCTGGCACGTCATGGCCAGGGCCGAGGACCGTTGCCAGCCAAGCGGTGAGAGGCCCCGGCAACAAGCAGGGCCTCCCTTTCCTCTTCGCTGGACCTGTCACAACAGGGCCTGTCGGGGATGGAGCCAGCAGCCGGGGGAGGTGCTGGGAGAAGGGCTGAGACCAGCTGAGCATCCCACAGCCTGCCTTGTTTTCGGAGGCACCCATGGTGCATCCGGCTGAGTTTGCTCCCGGGCACAGGGTGGTGGCAGCTCCAGGGTCCCACTGCCACAAACATCTCCTACAGGACATCCATTGCAGAGTGGCCCCAAGCTGGTCACTCCCCTGCACCCCAAAAAGCATCTCCAAAATGTCAGACCCCAGAAGCAGGAGCAGGGTTTCCTCCATGCCCCCCTCCGTGCCTCCTCCCACAGGACATAGTTCAACACCAGCAGACATCTCCCTGGGAGATGTCCCTCCAGGGCTGGCAATCGAGTGCTGGAGTAGTTAATGGCAAGCAAGGAGTCATCAAACACAGCCCTAATTCCCCTCAGAGGCTCCCGAGAGGCTGTCGGGGCTCCACTGCAGGCAGATGGGGCCCCTGCCCACTCCAGCAAGCGAAAACCTCCCCTGCCCACCAGCCTCGGGAGGTGAAACCAGAGCCCAGCTTTTACCCCAGAGCTCAGAGCCCCATCCCCAGCGCCTGCCCGGCTGGCGTGTCAGGTGGGATAATGATGGAGCAGCTGCTAATTCATCTGGGTCAGCCCCAGCACTGCCTAATGGCCACCCCGGTAATGGCCAGGATGTCCCGGGGGTACGGGAACCCATCTGGAGCCGGGCCCAGCGAAGTCCTTTCCTTCCTGCTATTAAGTAGCTCCCAGCTGGGATTTGGGCTGCTCCCATCCCTCATGGCAGGGAAGAACCCCCTGGAAGACCACTTAGGACCATGAATTTTTCAAGACCTCATTTAGCAGCATTTTCCCATCTGGTTTTATGCAAAATGGATTAACCCCTTCAGCAGCCCCCGGGTGGGGATGGAGGAGGCAGATACCAAGTGGGAATGGGCTGCTGTGATTTGACAGGAGGGGAAAGGCAGGGGTAGGAGTAGGGGCTGGGTTCGGCTCCTTGCTTTGCTCTCTGAGGCCGACAGCAACCTGCTGCCTGCACCGCAAGGACTGGCGTTGTGGCTGGCACCGGCTTGAGCTGGCAGGGAGTGTGCAGTGGCAGCCCTGGAGGCAGCAGAAGTTG
>NW_009616940.1:8005-10378 GCF_000690535.1 Cariama cristata
ATGCAAAAACCTCCTGGGAAACCCATGCAAAGGGCTTTGCCTGCATCCCCCATCACCTGTGCTGAGCCTCTGGGATGGCAGGGAATCCTGTATCCGACAGAAAGGAGCCGCCAGGCAGGGCTGGGAGGCGTCGGGGAAAAGAGCATTTGAACCACATGCATCGCTGGAGTCTGGAATAATTATAGCACTGGGGTCAAAAGAGCCTCCTTCAACGTCATTTCTCTGCTCAATATGCAGCAGCCATTTAAAATAAAATAAAGCCCCTAGAAAGCGCAGACGTGGAAGGGAAAGAATGGGAACAGTCAGGAGAGAGGGAGGATTTTCCAGTAGGATAGCTGCTGGGCTGTCTCGGGGGCAAGCAGAGAAAGGATCACAATTTTGTGGCAAAAGCTGGTGTTTAAGGCTTCTGGCAACAATTTCTATTAGAGCTCAGTGTTTTTTTGAACAAAACGCTCCTGACCTTGATGGTATCTGGCCAAAGATGATTCAGTATTTGGCTACAGGTGGTCACGTCTCAATTAAAGCCCCTGACATCTTCAGTGACGTGTCTGATGTATCCTTTACGTTGACCCTGCTAATGGGGCTGGACATGAGGATGGTTTTTCTGACTTCTGCAGCCCTTTTTGGATGTTCTTGGGGGGGGTCTGATGGACGATTGCATCCTTCCTCAGCCTCACCTTCCTCTCCTAGACCCAGGCGTGAAGGGCAAGGGACCCCGTTTGCCCGGGGGCTGCTAGGGCACAGGCCACATTTCCCCAGCCTGGGATTATGCTTTGCAAAGTCAAATGGGCTTTGAGAGCTCTGCAAGAGGTGGGCAAAAGGGCTGAGCCCCTGCCACCAACTTGCAGAGTGTCCTTTGTCACCTCCCTTTGCCTTGCCTCCACTTGCCCCTGTGCATAGATCAAAATGGTTTTGCACTTCGGATCATTTCCAGAAGGCCACTAAAGGGTAAAAAAAAGGGGGAAACTGAGCCCTGTCACCACGTCCCGTGGCTGGCGATCCCACCACAACCCCCCACCGGTTCCCCTGCCTCCCTGGGGTTTCCCCCTCTCCTGCTTCCCCGCTCACTCCTCCCAGTCCTGGTCTCAGCCCTGCCCAAAGGTGATTTTTGGGGGAGCAGCACCGATTAAGGGTATCATGAGAGCCAGGACCCCACAAATCACTGGGATTTGTTACAAACTGCCCTGACCAATATGTCCCCTCCAAGACACCCCCCCACGCAGCCAGGCTGTTTTCGTGCCCCCCATATCATGAAGCACGGATGCCACAAGGGGCTGAACCCCCTTTGCAGGCTTCTCTCTGCCCTTCCCTTGGCATCCCCCAGGGTTTCAGCCCCATCCTGGCTCTGCGAGTCAGTGATTTAATTTTACCATCACAGCACCCTTTGAACACAGATCTCAGCCCTCAGGAGAGCTGTGCTCGTCCTCTGAAGGGTGCCTGTAGGCTGCAGCACGGGGGACACCAGGCTGGCCCACGGGATGCCACGGCACTGACACCGCACAGGTATATACACCTCTCTGTATCATCAGGCATCGTCCTGGCACACACAAAACTCTCCCAAAAGAAGAAGGCAGTGAGAAAAAGAAGAGTATGCAAAGGCCAGGCAAGGGGAGGCAGTGAATTTCAGCTCGGCTGCACAGGGAGGGGTCTGCGGTACACAAACAGCGTCTGCTTCCATCTCTCCATACCAGTGACATTGAAGAGAGTTGCAAAAAAAAAAATCCATTTTCTTCCCCCAGAATAAAAAAAAAAAAAAAAAAAGACATTTGCAGCCTTCAAAGATTTATGTTCCCCCTCTAGAAGCTGGCAAGACCACGCAGGCTCCGTGGAGGTGCTCAGTGCCAGGGCTGGCCCCGAGCAGCTCTCCCAGGGTGGAGGGAGGCAAGGGATGCTCCCCGGTGGGGTGATTCCCATGGGAAAATCCAGACTGGTGGGGATGGGAGTGCCTGCCCAGCTCTGCTCCATCCATGAGTAATCTTAATTAACTACCCCCCTCTTGCACTACCCATCCTCAGTTATATGCCTGAGACCCCTGGGCAGCAGCAAGGGCTGCAGCTGAGCAGAGGCGCCCCAAAATGAGCCGAGGGACCCCAGAACAAGCCTCTCCCCAGTGCAGAGCCATGATTTGAGTGCTGGGTCCCTGCAGACGTGCTGGTCCTGGGTAAACCCAGAGCAAAATCCTTCCCACTCCCAAAGTGGATCCCAGCAAGAGCAGAAAGGACCTGACAAGCCCCGCCAGCCCCCATCCTCCTTATGGGCTACAGCCCCCCCAGACTGGGACCAGCCCAGCCCAAGCTGGGTGAGCAGCCCCCCAAGGCCCTGCATCTCTAATAGCAATTAACGGCGGGCCCCCATTGCTCGTGGGTCCGGGGC
>NW_009616940.1:10409-15578 GCF_000690535.1 Cariama cristata
GTCCTGGGCCCAAGGTTCGCCTCCCTGCTGCGGTGAGCCCTGCTTCCCCTGGGACTGTGGGGTTTGCTGTCTCCCCGTCTACCTCCCCAGAGCTCTCTGGAAAACACACCGGCGCCGGCGTTATCAGCCCGGCCGCAAGCCAGATCTGCCAGAGCATTAGTGCCATCCCAGGAGCCCGCTGTCTATTTTTAATCCTACTAAAAAGCAGGCAATTTGTCACTTAAGTCTCTATCCCAGACTCCCACTTACCCAGGCGGGAAGTGAGCGGCAGCTCCGGCAGCATCCCCTGCATGAGCCGCCCCAAAACTTGGCTAAAAGGAGGATGGTTTTCTGTTTAGGGTCTGCAGCAGCAGGGTGATCCCAGTCCATGGGGATGGGATTGGAATCTGGGGCCTGGAATGGACCCTGTCCTGGTCCTTATTCCTTATGCCTTATTCTGTATTCCTTATTTCCTTATTTCTTTATTCCTTATTCCCTATTCCTTATTCCTCATACCTTATTCCTTATTCATTTCCTTAGTCCTCCACGTTTCCATCTGACCATAATTTGGAGAAGGGGGAGAAACAGTAGTTTCCAACCATCCCAAAGCAGATTTCTCCTCTTTCTAAAACTGCCAGAAACTTGGGAAAAAAATCCCATTGCCCATCACTCTGCTGCTAAGCCATCTCAGGGGTGCAGCGTGGCCCCCCCAAAAGCTGCTGCTCTTTGCAACAGCCTTTGAACCCCGGTGCACACATCAGGTCTGTGCACTTCATCTGCTGGCAGATAATTTTGCTATTAATAAATTCTCCATACTTAATGTAGGGTTTTTTTAGGGTGAGTGTCCCAATCCATACCTTGGAGGCCTGCAGTATCACCTGGGTCTCCCCACCTGCCCCCCACCGTGTGGGTCCTTTGCATCTCAGCGTGATCCAACAGCTCCAGCATGCTGAAACCGAAATCCTGCACATGAGAAACCAAACACCTTCCCCAAAATGGCAAACCCAATCTGATCGCGGCACAGCCCACCCAGGTGGGTGATGGCAGATAAGGGCCCGGTGCCACAAAACAGGGAAAGCTCTCCAGGAGGAATATTAAACCTCATGGTGGATGGATTGGAGGTTTATCAGCGGCTTTTGATGGCAATACATTTTTGTAATAACTTGACTTTATTACTGGAAACAATGTGAGGATGCAAAGGGGCTTTAAGGCTTGTTAAAAGCATTTTCCAGCCACTTTAACTCCCTTCCCCCAGCACCAGTGCTTCATCCAGGGATGCTGAAGGGTCTGGGCAAGGGATGGGGAGGTGAAGAAATCCTGGCCCAGCCCAGTAAAACCAATGCTTCAGCAGAGTGGAATGCACTGGTGAAGACATGTGTCCCCAAGGAGCGGGCGCACGTTTGGGTGTCCCAGGGACGGGATGGGTGCATCCCACTGGGGCAGCTTTCGGACCCTGCCCTTGCCAGCTGCTGTGAGCGAGGGAGAATATACTCTGACAAATAACTGAAATCCGTTTCCTCTTGACCAAATCCCAGGTTACGTGCTTGACAGGTGATATTTGTACCTCTTCTAGTGAGTAAACTGCAGCACTGGCATTAAATCAACATCTTGGATCAATCCTCCAGCCACCCCCCGAGGGATGCTCCACCCTGCAGCATCCTCAGACCCTCCTCATCCTTGTGATGGAGGGGGGAACAGAAGGGTCAAGGGTAGCACTGCAGAGCAGGGCAACAGCCAAAATGCTGGAAACTGGGGATAGGGCTAGGAAAAGGGGCAGAAAAATCAGACAAGGGCCGAGCCAGAGCCATGGAGAGCAGCGAGTGTGGGATAGCAGGGTCTCCCAGCCACAGGCTTCTCCGTGACTGCGGCCAGCTTCTGGCTCTGGGTTCGGGCAAAGAGATGAAAGAAAATCCCCTTCCAGGACCATGAGGTCGGATGCTCTGAATCACCCACATGGGGTTATTTTTCTGTTTTTTCGCCAAAGCTACTGGAGCTTGACCTTGAACCGGTGTCTCATTTCCCTCTGCCAACCCAAAACTGCCAGTTTTTCAGCAAAATAAAAACAGTAGCCGGATGAGCACTGTTCTTCTCCAGCACTGGAGCCAAAGGCAGCTTTACTGGCACCCCAAACACCCCGAATCGCCTCCATAGCCCTGCCACCACCGCAAGGTGACAGCTGGACTTGAGGGGGGATTTGCAGGTGCCATTGGTGACACCCACATCTGGCTGGGGACATCCAGGAGCAGTGGAAGGGACCCTGGGGAGCAAAGTGAAGCACCCAGACCATTCCCATCACCACTGCTCTCCCGACTCTGTCCCTTTAATGCTTCCGACACCCTGTTTGGAGCCTAATCATGGCAGGGGGTGAAATCAAGGACCCCCTTTGGTGTGTCCCAGATGGCTCCTTGTGCCACAGGGAGCCATGGTCCAAGCCCAGCTCCAACATAGCAACATCACATAAATAATATTGAATTATTTCTCTGCCATTTCTGGGAACTGCTGGTTAAGGCTCTTAAATGGTGCACGCTCACAGCTCCTAATCTTATTCACCTGCCATTTGCCCTGGGAGCTGAGCACAAAGCAGGCAGCCTTTCCGGGGCGCACAGATATGGGGGCTTACATTGTTAATAAGAGGGAATAATTAATATTAATCAAACGTGCTGCAAATTGCATACCAGGGCCCTTCAGGCATGCAGAGTCAGGGTGCAGCAAAGGGAAAAATGGGTCTTTGCAGCCCAAAATAGCTCAGGGGAGGAAAAAGAAGGGGAAAAGAAGCCAAACTTTGTTGTGCTTGGGGATTAATCTGCTGCCCAGCTTATAAACATCATTCCCCAGATACTCATCTAAGCACCAGAATACCTGCCTAGCACCTGGAAGTCACTGTGTCTCCAGGAGATAACACTGCAGATGAAATGTTCCCCTGTTCTCCAGGATTTCTGGGCCTGAAAGACAGACCTGGTGACACCAGAAACATTTCCAAATTTGATTGAACTTTGTCAAGTTGATCATGAATGTAAATAAGAAGGGAGGAAATCTGAAGGTTTGGGTTTTGCATTGGCAGAGAGAGATGCTCTACCTTGCAATCGCTTCTTCTCCTTGAAGGGGCCTTCACTAAAGGGTTTCCTTTCAGCCCCTAAAAAGTTATCATTTGTTTAAATCCAAACCAAAATGCTTCAATTGGAGCCCAAGACAGAAGCAACATTTTTCAAAACCTTCCTATTAACAAAAAACCCCAAAGGCTACGCGGGGCGGGAGTTTCTACTGGGCTTGCAATCACTTCTTCTCCTTGAAGGGGCCTTCAGGGATGCTGGAAATACCCTGAAATCCAAGCAGACCCCACTAAAGGGTTTCCTTTCAGTCCCTAAAAAGTTATCATTTGTTTAAATCCAAACCAAAATGCTTCAATTGGAGCCCAAGACAGAAGCAACATTTTTCAAAACCTTCCTATTAACAAAAAACCCCAAAGGCTACGCGGGGCGGGAGTTTCTACTGGGTTTCAGGCACAACAGTGACGAAGCAGCATCAGGGATGGATGTGGTACCCAGCCAGGCATCATCCCCCAGAAGGAGATCGAGCAGAGGTCTGTAAGTGAAATCCTCTTCACCACATTATACATTTTCCTAAATTGAGATTATTTTTTGGATGGAAAGTTTAAAGAAAAAGACTTGGGTCTTATCACACCCATCCATCTCCCCCCCGGCGGGGCCGGTGACCCTCTGCAGGCAGAGCCCTGCTCACGCTGCCAGCAAACTGGGGCTGCAGCTCCCTGCCGAAAATAGTGGGGAGGGTGCTGACATCCACTTCACAACTTCTCCTGACCTCAGCTCCTTTTTTTTTCCTATTGATATGATTTTTTTTCCTGGCTCATTTCAAGCCTGAGTTCCCCAGACGTTCCCTGACATCTGCTAATATCCCTGAAACCAGAGCCTGAAGGGGCTGGGAGGCTTTGAAACCACAAACGATGCTATTTTCAGACTGTGATGGGATCAGGAGGGGTTTTCCCCACCCCGGGCTCCATGCCTCACAGTGGGATGCTCACAGCAGTCCTGGGGGATCCAGGGCGTCATCCCGGTGAGTTTTCCACTGGCTTTTTTGTACAGGGACAGCGTGGCCCCGTCACAGGCTGTGGCTTGAGGCTGGCAGGAACACCTCCAAACCACGACACATGTACCTGGTGAACCCAGGCTTGCCTTTGCAGGCAGGAGAGAAGCTCCTGAAAGAGGGGGTGTGGGTGAAACCCAAATTGCCCCAAACAGCAAGGCTGGCCCATCCCAGAGGGGACCGGGGGCCAGGGCACTCGGTAAGACGAGGCGTCGGCAGCCAGCACATCTTGCCGTGCCCAGCCCACAGGCCTGCCACCTTCTCCACTTGCCTTCTCATCCTGCTAATTTCAATCACGAAAAACTCCATCTGGGTAAAATAGAAAGCCAGCGGTATTTTTTTCTTTTTTCCTTTTTTTTTTTTTTTTTAAATACTGTGCATTAAAGTAACATGTGCATACTGTATGTTAAAGTAACATTGTGCATATTGAGTGTGTAGTGGATGTAAACTGCGTTATCTGGATGGCTTGCTGGCTTAGCACAGCCTCCGTTTTACCGTACTAATGACTTTTTACACTCCAGGTAAAATCAGAACAAGACAAGAAGGTTTTAGAAAGCTCGTTCTGACAAATTCCTCACTGTAATTACTGGAGCAGAAAGAACTCATCAGCAGTACATGCCGTTGCTCGGGGCACTAAAAGTCTCGAGTGGTGAATGGCCCAGATATGGAAACTGCCGCCGCCACCGCTGCCACCGCATCACCGCGCGGCACAGGGCCCGGCAGGTCTCCGTGCCGAGGCGGTGAGCGGAGCACATCGTGGCTTCCCCTGCCAACGGGCTCCTCGCCGGACAAGGAGCAATTTTATACATGAGTGATCCAGCATAATCCCCGTCCTCCTGGGGCCAGGGACTGCTGCGGGGTGACAGCACTGCTGCGGGGTGCACCGGGGTGTCAGATCCCGTGCCGGCTGGGCTCGGCTTTGTTGGCGATTAAAGACATCAGGTTGGGCTTTGAGGGGCTGGTTTTATTCTCCGGATACCCCTCGGGCTCTGCCTCATCGGGGGGATGGAGGGTGGGGACCTCCCATGCCCACCCCTTGCCCAGCTGGCTCCCAGTGCTTTCCTGGGCTCCCACTGCCCCCCGGCTAGT
>NW_009616940.1:15635-16223 GCF_000690535.1 Cariama cristata
TAACCCCCCGCCCTGGCTGCGGGGAAAGCATCGGGCAAAGCGGTTTGCTGGGTGCACACGGCCAGCAGCCGTCAGCAGGCGTGAAATACCCCCTTGTTTCACAGCATCCACGGCTCAGGAGATGTCGGAGGACCAGGTCAGCCACAAAACCCCGGCTAGGAGAGTAAAGCCACCAGGATGTCCCTGGTTGCAAGAGGACATGGCACCACGCTCACTGTCCGGCTGGCACGGGCTGTAGGGACCAGCGTCGGGATAGAGAGAGGGGATGAGGCAGTGCAGGGGGTCCCCAGTACCATCCCAATCCCAGCCCCACATCCTCACCTCCCCAGTACCATCCCAACCCCAGCCCCACATCCTCACCTCCAAGAACTGGTCTAGACCAAACACCCAGATCCAGAAACACAAAAAAAAGACCTGGTCTAGACCAAACACCCAGATCCAGACACCCTCACGGTTGCACTCACGAGGTGTTTCACTTGCACAAGTAATAGTTTGGCTAGGAAGGGGATGGGAAGAGCTTTTGAGGCGTCTGGGGGTCTGCAAACGTGCTGCAAATGTGCTTGTCCCGCATCCCCCAGGTCCTGCCTG
>NW_009616940.1:16244-21069 GCF_000690535.1 Cariama cristata
ACGGCTTGGCTTTCACTGCCCTCTCCAGTCGCCCTCCAGCGAAGGCAGCTCCCAGAGAGGGAAATAACCTCAGAGCATGGGAGAAGGGGGCCCAAAGGGAGCTGGGGGGCTCAAAGCCCAGGGCTGAGCTGCGGTGGGATCCTCAGCTCTCCCTTCCCCCCGAGTCCCAGGGATGGCCAAGGCGAGCGCTCCCCATCCCCGACCCTCTCCCAGTCCTCAGGACCGCGGTGTCCCAGGATGAGCCTCCCGTCAAGGGTAGGAGTCCTGTGGTCAGGCTGGAGGCTGGGGGCTGCGGAGATGTTCCCCAATACAGGGGATATGGGTCACGGTCCAGGAGGGGACCACAGTGGCACACGGAGTGCCCATCCCCTCCCCTCCTGCCACCCCCCAGCCACTGCTGTCACTTAAAAGGATTAGTCATTAGGGATTAATAGTGGATTAGACACTCAGGCACATGTGGCTCAGACACCCAGGGCAAAGCATTAGCACACAGCTGAGCCGCGCGGGCAGGGGAGAGGCAGCTTGGGGGGCGGCTTGGGGGGCAGGCAGGTACCTTTCTGCCCCACTGGCTGTGGCCAAGAGGCAGAGGGTTTCACAGGCACCAGGGCAGGAGGGGGATTTCAAACCTGGAGGAGGGCGAGTATGGACTGAAAGCTGGAAGGATGGATCCAGGGCAGGGACAGAAGTTGTCTCCAGCATCCCCTCCAGGGCCAGCTCCTGCTCTCTGGCCCCACAGAGCACCCCAGGCTAAGCAGCCCCCAGCATGACTGTGCTCCCCCAAAAGGTCCCCCAGCTTGGCTCTGAGTGTCCCCTGGGACAGCTCGGATCCTGACCCACTCTCTGCAGAAGCTCCCCAGCTCTGTTTGCCACCCTCGGCAGCCAATTCATTGGAATGTGGGGGGCCTCGTGGTGCTGGTGGGCAAAGATGCTCTTTTTGGAGCATCCTGAATCTCCGAAAAGACTTCTTTGTAGATTTTTGTTGGATGGCTGTTTCAGAGATGAAGCGCCCCGGTCATGCACAAGTTATCCCTTCCCTTTCCCACCCAGCCATGTAGCAGGGGGACTACGAAAGCAGAGCCTTTCCTTTCAGGGGGGTCCTTCCCTTCCTTTGGGGTCCCTGCACCCCAATCTTGGCACCGAGCCCAGCTGCAGGCACCACCATGCCCCCCGCCGCTGCCCTGAGCCCCCACGCACCCACAGAGCGGGGTTGGAGCACACGCGGAGGATGGATCCCTTTGCTCTTAATCTCTCTCTATCTGCTAATTAAATATTGATGGTAGTTAAATATTCATAGAACATTTTGGCTCAGAGTTTTTATCTGTCTTCAGGCATACATGAGGTCTTTGATGTGTTATTTTTCTGGTCACCCAAGGTCCCAGAAGCCTCCAGACTTGTCAACACTCTTTTGAGGTTTTTTTCCCCCCTTTCCACATGTGGCTGGTAGAGGGTTTCAGTTCTTTCATTCCCAGCTTCTTTTCCCTCTGTATCTCCTTTCCTATTTTTTTTTTTTCCAGCATGGAGCATCTCATTTCCCCCCAAGGGATGCCAGCCCAGGGAGAGCTGCTCTCCAGCCTCTGCACGCCACGGGGAAGGGGAGGATGGCCAGCAGGAGCAGCGGCAGTGCCATGGGATGTGAGGATGGGGCTGATCCCCCCCACACCTTCCTCTTCCAGGTCCTGGATATCTCCTTAGATGATTCCCATGGGGCTGGGGGTGTCTGAGAGCCTCTGGTGTGTCCAAAGGAGAAGGACCTGAGGCCATGGGGCTGGCTGAGACCTGCTGCTCTCGGTGCATCTCCAGCCGGGAGAAGCCCCAGTGGGTCCCTGCGAGGGGGGGAGGCTACCTCCGGGCCCCAGAAGCAGACGGGGAGCACCCCAGGCTGGGGACCCCAAGGTGATGGAGAAGGAGCACCATGGCCCTGCGGTGGGATGGCACCGGTGGCCATTTCTTGGGCAGCACTGACATCTTGTGCCAAATGGTGGAAAAACATCAGCCAAGGCTTGGAGGGATGCAGAAACCCCTCCACTGCTGCTGTGCCCCAGGCCAACACCCCAAACCCTGCTCTCCCCCCCCCATGCCAAAGCCAGTAGAGCTAGGGCAGCCGTCCAGTGGTACCAAAGGGCTCCCATCGCTCGTGGCCCAGCTACTGCCATGAGTGAGCCCCAGGGTCCCAAAGATAGCAAGGGCCCCCCAGCCCCACATAACTGGTGCTCATCCCCATCACCGATGCCACATCCAACGCACCGGCTTCTCATTTTTCATTTTTCCCACAGTAAACTTGGCGGGACAGCAGGGAGGAAAGTCTTCCCCACAGCCGACCTGGGAAATACTTGCAAAAGCATTTTAGGGAAATCTCCAAAAGCAACTCATGCCAAAGGGAAAGGGCGGCTGTGATGGGGCCGCTGGACGGCCACACCAGTCCCCGCTCCTCCGGCTCAGAGCGGTGCCAGGGGAAGGATGTGCAGGGAAAATACCCGGGGGTGGTCCTGGGGGAAATGAATTCATCTTCCGCTGGGTGTCTTTTCCTCCCTGGGCAGGTGGTTTCAGAAAAAAAAAAACATGTGAAAACTAACAGTCACTAACGCCACAAAAGCAGATCGTAGCTGCTGATAGCTGCAGCCTGGGGAAACACACCATGAGGACCCAGGGCTGGGTCGCAAGGGGATTTGGGGTGGTGCAGCAGAGCCCCCCACATCCCTGTGACGCTGATGCCCGTTGCCCATCGCTGCCTCCCCGCACCCTCCCAGCGCTGCCCAGCCTCGGGTCTTGTGCCTGGAGAAAATCCAGAGAGCCCAGCAGGTCCCTAGTGTGAACTTTTGGATTATTTTTGACTTCAGCTCCTGTGTGTAGATGATTTCATGAGCATCTTACTTGCTCTTTTGGGGTTTCTTCTTTTTTTCTCCACCATTAAATGCTGTTTCTTGCCCTTTGAGTTGCTGGGAAATCATGAGGCACATACAACCTGCAGAAATCAGGGTGCAGATAAGGAGGCCGATAGTGCTTTGGGTTTATTTTAGTTTTAAACTCTGGGTTTTCAAAGGCCAGGGTTGGGGAGTGGGGGGAAGACATCACTCAACTTGAGCAGCTCAGCCCTGATTGCAATCTCAAGCAGATGAATTTGATGTGAAATCAGCTCTTCAGCCAGCACCGGTCCTTGTGTGGGGGCAGCCAGGATGCCGGGGGCCAAAGGACACGGGAAATGAGTCAAGCAGCACACGGCGGGGGACGCCACGGAAGGGGGAAAAGTTCAGCCTGGGACAGCTGAGAGAGGATGAAGCGCCGGGGGACGAGTCGCCTGAAGGGCACAACATGGGTACTGCAAAGCCCCTTCCTCTGGGTGATGCAGAGAGGGACCACCATCCCGGAGGAAAGCTTTTTGCCTTTGGGATCAGCTCTGCCACGAGTGCCCTGAGCTCCCCATCCACTGCTTTGGGTTGAAAACCTTTCCCTTTGGGGCTGCCTTCCCTGTTATGGGGCCAGTGGGACGTAGGGTGACCCACATCCCACTGCCCAGCACTGGCAGCTGAGAAAGGGGGGGCGGCCCTGGCACAGCCCCCAGCCAGGAGCAGAGCACGGGTTCCAAAACCAAGAGAGAGCCCAAAACCCCAGAGATCTACATCAAAGCCCCATCATGTCATTCGTTTTGCTGGCTTTGCTGGTTCCTGCAGCTGGGGAGCATCGCTGCCAGCCTTTCCCCGTGCCTGGGTTAGGCGGGCGAGGGCAAGATGGGCTGGTCCAAGCCTGGCGATGCAGCTGCAGATTCTTCCAGCAATGCCTGCGGTGTGTGCACCAGTGCTCCTGCATGATTAACATGTCTGAAATCAGGGCTTGGCCGTGACTTTCCTGGTGAAGTGTCCCCTGGACAAGGATGGTGGCATCTGTTGCATCTTATTTCTATATGTTTGCATCTTCTGACAGCAGGAGGTGGGCCCATCGCCACAGCCTCAGGGCGGCTGGGTACTGGGCAATGTCTCAGAGGCTGCACAACCTGCTCCCACCCCAGCGAGCAGCTTTGGGGGTGAGATACAGATCCCCACCAGGTTTTCCAGCCTTGAACAAAAAAAACTCTGACTCTCTTTGAGGAAGATGATGGCATCTGGGCAGGAGTCAGCCGGGCTCTGCAGGGGTGTGGGCGGCGAGGGCGAGGGGGAACTATGAGCCACCTCTTCCTGGGGACAGGAGAGGTTGGACCCATCTCAATATAAACCATCTCCGCAAGCAGCTGGGGAAGTCCCAGGTGGTCAGGGCCAGGCAAGGACCTCAAAAAAGGAAACAGCACACACGGGGTGTGCATTTAGTGGTTATCTCACCATCAGCCCCAGCAAGGTAATGGAAAAGCTGATCCGACTGAGACGGAGATTTTAAAGGGAGAAGAGTAAATCAAACAAATCCTTTATAGAAAACAGACCTGACATGGCAAAGCTGCTTTGATCATGTTCGTGGCTTTGGCTGCCCCAGCGGCAGCAGCCATCCTGTCCCGCAGGCGCTGCACTTAGATCTTCCTCCCCGGGGGTTATTGATCAGCTGAAACGAGGAGAAGCCCCGCAGCATCAATAAAGCATCTGCAAACATGGCTGGAAAAGCAACTCTCACTCAGGGGCAAGTGGCATTTCCAGGAGGGCTGTGCCACCGAGCGGGCATCCCGGCGTGCCGTGCAGTTCTCTCTAGCAGCCCCAGCAATCCAGTGCTCTGCGAGATGAGGCTGGGGCTGGTTCTGAGCACAGACGGTGATGAAGCATGGATACACTCCCGGTGGAGGCATTGGTGTCCCCAAGAGCTGCTTGTGCTTTCTGTTCAGGGATGCAAAGAAGCTGTGGGGAGCAAC
>NW_009616940.1:21174-28063 GCF_000690535.1 Cariama cristata
CTCCATTGCCCCTCGGGGCCGTGTGGATCAGGACATCCTCATCCACCCCCAGCAGTGGGAGATTTGGAGCCCCTGCAGATTTTCTGGAGGGGGCAAGGAGAGCTCAGCCTCCAGGGGGGTCCCAAATGCCTCTCCCAGCCCTCAGATTTGCCACCTTCCCCTGCGCTTCTTGGCAGCAGGAGCAGGACCTGTCCCAGATGTTTTGCAGGTGCCAAGACCTCCCACCTCCCTGGCCCCGTAGGGCTCAGCCTTTCTCCCCCCACCCCCATTTCAATCTTCCCACCACACCGGGGGTGGTTGGAGGGATGTAGGGATGAGGCAGCATTTCCTGGGGTCTTCCACCTGTATCCCCCACATTTCCCAGAGGGATTTCCCCACCCATGGGACTTCCCGGCAAGCAAGGGTGATAAAAGCAGATGATGATGGCAGAACCCCAAGACCCCACACCGCAGCACTGGGAGAGGGGCCAGGCGGAGATGAAGCCTGGTGGCCTGTCCCCAGCGGCTCTGCTCCTTGCCACACTCTGCAACCAAGTCCAGAGCCAGAGCTGTGGGTGCTGGCAAGGATCCCCCCATGAAATGGGAGAAGAAAGGGAGGAAAAGGGTGTTTTTCAGCCTAGATCACATGTGGGACCCACAGGGCCAGCCCAGAGCAGAGACTGGATCCACTTATCACACCCATGCCCTTCTCTGCATCAAACACAAGAGGGCTGATGAGCTGGAGGAGGGTGAAGACCAGTTTCTCCTGAATACATCAAGCGCTGCAGGAGCACCTGGTTTTGCCTCTGGTGCTTCTGAGCCTCCATGGACATCCCTGGCTTCAGTGCCAGGTCTGTGCGACCCAGAAAAGCCCCATCCTGGCCAATGTGGGGAGGGGAAAGGGGGATATTCCTCCTGAGACACAGGCAAGCCCCAGGGACCTGGGGGTGCTCGGGGGCTTCCAGCTTCAGGAGCCCAACCAGGGCTGAAAATCCACCCTACTCCAAAATCCCCTGTCCGCAGGGTCCACTCGCCCCGTGGGGCAGACATCATCGCCGGGGCTAAGGACAGAGGGATGCTGCAGGTGCTGGGAACATCATCCCTGGAATTCCCCGGCCTGATGTATCCCAGTGTTTTGCATGGGTGTCTTTAAAAGGGGCCTTTCCCGGTTCAATAAACCCTCTTTTGTTTTCCTTGTGCTTCTGTTTCCTTTTTTTATTGCAGGGATTATTTTCTACCCTTAGAGGACCACATTTATCCAGCTGGGCCAGGAGCTCCTCTGTGCCTTGGGGGTGAGAAGGAGGATAAGGGGGAAAGGATGGATCCAGGAAGGGAAAGGCGAGCCAGGCAGCTGTGCCGGAACAGGACCAGGACCAGAGTCATCTGCTTTCCTCCACTCCCCGGGGTCTCCCTGAGGAGAGATTAAATGGGAATTGGGGTGATGACGGGAAGGTTCTTTGCTCTGCCAGCCAGGCACGGAAACATAAACCCACCTTGTCCGCACCTGCCAGCGCTGGGGCATCACCCACACCCACTTGCTGCACCCCAGTATTATGCCACATGTGCACCCCAAAAAAATTGAGTCTGATTTCTGGGAAATGGCTTTGAAGATGAGCAAATGGAGGGACACACATGGTCCCACTGTGGAGGTGACCCCCATTCCCATTGGAGTGGGTCCCTGCCTGGACCAGCACCCCATGCCCTCCCCAGCCAGGTCTCCACGGCGAGGCTGAGCTGCAGCCCAGGGTGGCCAAAATACCGGCAGGGTACCATCGATGTCCCCAGCCCCACGCAGCAGGACGTGGCTGCCCACACAGGAAGGCTGGCGGGGATACGTGTCCACATCCCCCTGCTGCTTCCCACCATCCGCCAGCTGCCGGCAGCTGGGATGTGCCCTGGGATTTGCCGGGGCTGGGGGAAGAGGGGGATTTTTTGGACACCTGCAGCCAGGCAAAATCCATTGGGGAAGCCTTTCCCAGATCAGCATGGCCAAGAACATGAGCTGCTGCTTCAGTGTCGAGGGGGAGGGAAGTGGAGCCACCTGCCTTGCCTCTCCCAGCCCCAACGGGCCCCAAAACACCCCCAAACCAGCACAGAACCATGTATGTGCCTGGTACATCCAAAGAGAAGCTGTTTCTCTATGGCTTTTTTTAGCAGAGGGACATTATTTGGTCTTTTGTCCCCTGGGCTGGGATGCAGTGCGATGGGATGCAAAACTTCGTGGTGCAGGGGGAGGACGTGGACTGTCGGGAGTGTGTGCGGCTGCTGGGGACCCTGCAGGATGCTGAGCTGAGCCCTGGTCCCATCCAGAGGAGATCCCCAGACCCTCTTGCCCAGGGCCCCCCTGCCATAAGGCATGCAGCCTGCCCGGGAGACAGGGGTGCAGAGCCAAACTTTGGGAGCAACCCGGCCATCAGCCCTAACGCTAGAGGCAGAAGGTCAAGAAAAAGCCCAAGCCCATCACGGGCCTGGGAGCCGGATTTTCCTTTCCCAGGGCTGTGCTGGGAGGGGATTAGTATTGCTCACCCTCTGTGCTTTGGGACATGGCGGGGGATCAGGTCCTCCCCCTGTCCATGCAGCTGCTGGCCCTGAGGGAAGCCAGCCCCACTACTCCCCCTATAAAAGCAGCCCGGCAGCCCTGACCCCAGCAGACGGCAGCTCTGCCCTGGTGCCACCGAGCAGCCCTCCTGCAGCCCAGCATGGTGAAGGCGGCTGTGGTGGTCTCCATCCTCCTCCTCCTCCTCGCTGCGCTGTGCTGCCAGAGCCTGGCTCAGAGTAAGGACTGCTGCCCGCTCCGACCCCACGGGCTGGGAGACATGGATGGCCTCCAGGGCCATCGGGACGAGCTTGCTTCATGCATGGGGTGCAGGGGGCCTCCCCCCAAAGAGCTGCCATGCCCACGGTGGGAGGGCTGAGATGGGAAATGGGCATCTCCAGGCTAAGCCAAGCTTGTGCTGTCCCCACAGGAGCCCCAGCCTTGCCAGACAAATGCTGCTTCAACTTCCAGAAGAGAAGGATCAAGAGAGACAATGTCATCGCCTGCTACCCCACCAGCCCCGAGTGCCCGCACCAGGCTGTGATGTGAGTACTCTAAACCCAGCCCTAGGGATAAAACCCTTCTAGACCCTGCCAGACCCCATCCCTTGCTTTGGTGGGTCCAACCCTAATCCTCTGTGCCTCCGAACCCCTCAGAAACTCAGCGCTGGGGTCTCCGTACTGGCACCCCACTAACCCTGTCTTTTCTCTGCCCCAGTTTCAGGGTGAAGAGCGGGAAGGAGATCTGCGCCCAGGTGAGCAGGGCCTGGGTGAAGAGGTACCAGCAGAGCTTCCAAGTCAGCTCCTTCTCCATCCCAAGCTAGCAGGGTGGCCGGAGGCAGCGTGGGAAGTCCCCTCCACGGGGGACTGGGCAACACAAAGGCGACCCCTTCGCAGAGGTGGCGGTGGGGACACCACATTTGGATATAGCAGCTTGTCAGGGACATCCTCCCCATCACGCTGTGATGACCTCCCTGAAGGCAAAGGGTCTTTGCCATCCCCGGCATCCCACGGACTCGACAAGGCGCTGGGGTCCACACTCGCTGCCAGCCCCCAGGCTCTCAGCCCTGCTTCCAAGGCAGGCAGCAGCAGCATGTCGGTGAGGCAGCAGCAGAGGGCTTGAGGAGGAGCAGCTCCGTGGTTATTTTTTGTACAACATACTGAACAGAATTAAACGTGATCTCGTGCATGCAAACATCTGGCTGTGCAAGTGTCTTGGGAGCAGACAGATCCTGCTGCCAGCTTTCCTACCACATCTGTAAGTGCTGGGGTCAGTAAGGAGCCAGGAAGGGCTGAAGCCCCGACTACGTCTCTGTGAGGGGGTGCATGGGACCAAACCATGTCCATGCAGGCTTTGGGGAAGCCACCAGTGAGAGGGGCAAGAGGCATGCACAGCCCATGAGGAGGGGGCTTCCCGTGTTCCTCATCAGCCATCCTAATGAGTGGAGACCCCTGGCCCAAATTCTATCAGAGCTGCCCTTTGGGGATGCTTGGTCAGGCACCACTGACAGCCCACACTCCTGGGATGCTACGAGGAGATGTGATGGGCACTGCCACGGTGACGGGCACTGCCACGGTGACAGGCACCATGATGGGCTCAGGCAGCCAGTAATGGGTCTCAGGGTGGGCTGGGGTGAGCCTGGTCACCACCTGGTGCAAAATTGCAAGAGAGGCATCGCAGCTGAGCTGATAATGGGTGGGTTTTTTTAAACTCACCCAGGGCTTTGGCAAGTGCGAGCATCATCCTGTGTGGTTTGCTGGTGGCAACAACCAAACCCAAAATAGACTGTCGGCACTGGTGTATCACCAGCGGCACAGAGCTGCCGGCTGCTCGCCACACTTTCCAGCAGCCCTTGGGTACCACAGGAGCCGGAGGGGCCAGGAGAAGGAATTTCCATTCACCAGTTGCCCTTTATCGATATCTCCAGGCGGTTCTTTCCCCGGGGAGAGTCCAGAGCTGTCATGGAAAGCCTGGCTGGGGGGTATATCACACCGAGGTGCAGGGAGGAGAGGCTGGTAGCTCTCGGTGGCCCCAAGTCAGCAAGAGCTGCTGACTGCTGGCGCTGACTGAGCCCTAGGTGGGACATGAAGGTCTTCTCCTTGGCCCTGCTCATCCTGCTGCTGGCGGCTCTCTGGGCTGAAAGCCAAGGTGTCTCCTGTAAGTACCAATGCCAAGCCTTTCTCCATGGTTACCGCGGCACCGTTCCCCAGCTCCTCCACTGATGGGGTTTTGGGGGGTCAGGGAGGGGGATGAGAACTTCAACTCCTGCTTCTGCTGCAGGTTGGGGGGGGCTGAGAAGCATAGCCATCTGCCCAAGCATGAGGCTGTCCTGATCTTGTTCAAAATGAGCAAAAATAAGCTTGGGGATGACTTCAGCCCTGGCACCCTGGCTGGGGAGCTCAATAATAAGTCCTTGCAGGCAGAGAAACCCTGGAGCAAAGCAGCACCACCGGGTATGTGAGAGGGGACCCCTTGTAGTGGGAGGGAGCAGGAGAGTCTCTGGGGGAGCACCCACACCCCTCGGGGGAGCACCCACACCCCTCTTGCCAGGCGTGGGAGAGCACCAACCCCTCTCTCCTCCTCTCAGTCCGCAGCCACTACAGCGCATGCTGCTACAAGGACATGTTCGTCTGGAAGAAAATCCCTGCCTTCCTCATCAAGAGCTACGAGAAAACGCCTTCCCACTGCTCCCGTAACGCCGTGCTGTGAGTACCCCCAGCACCCATCCAGCCTTCCTCCCTGGCACCCCACTCCTCACTCTTGCTCGCCCACCTTCCCTACTAGTTATTCTGCCTTCAGGGATCTCCCAAAACAAGCCATGCCCAAAGAGTGCCATGGGTGGGGATGCCCTGCCTTGGCTCTTCACGTGCACCTCCCTCCTCACTGCTTTATCTCAAATAGCCCCAAAATTGCCGGTTTCAACTGCCAGCCAGAAAAAAGGGAAGGAAGCCAAGATTTCAGAGATTGCTAAAAGTCAGCACTTTAGGGGGATGCAGGGATAAGGATGCTGCAGGCATCCCCAGGCTGGTGGGGAATCCAAGGGCACGGCCAGATCCTGCACCCCCCCAGCTAACACAGCCCCTCTCTCCTGCACAGTGTGGAGCTGCTGAGGGGGAAGAAGCTCTGCGTGGACCCAGAGGAGAGATGGTTCCAGCAGTACCAGCAGCAGCAGGAGTCAAGGAGAACCTCCACATGAAGCTGCCTTCCCTATAAGCTCTATTTATCCGCATCCCATAATTACCTCTACATTCTTGTCTCATTAAGTTATGGAGCTGGCTCCGTCCCCTCCCCTGCCATTGCTCCCTCCACACTACTGTACGTGCCTCAACAGGTTTAATAAAACATTTTGTGTTGACCTGCAGCTGGAGTGAGACGATGTAAATCCTGTGGCAGATGAACGGGGGTCACATCAGGACTCAGCATCTCTGCAGGGACCCAGGAATAGCCCAGGAGCCCTTGGGAGCACAGGGAATCTTAAAGGGCCAAGGTTGATGCCCCCAGCTTCTCCCCCCAAGGTGAAGTAGCCCTGGTCCAGGCGTGGGGTTTAAGGATGCTCTGGGCAGATGCTGGCCTGGTGGGATGCTGACTGAGGGAGGGATAAAGGCAGGCGTGCAGGCTGGCACTGGGAGAAAGGTTGGATTTGGGGGGGTGCTGGGGTTTTGGTTTCTTCCCAGATGGATCAAGGGGTTAAATGGGTGGCTACAGGAGAAGTGCCTAGAGGCTGGAGCAACCGCATTCTATCTGGTTCCCATCAGAGCTGGAGAGCTTTGGAGCTAATTCTGTATTGCTGTGACTGGTAGAGCAGCATGAGAAGGGGTATTTGTGGCAAAACTTGGGCAGAAGTTGGGTTTTCATGCGGTGGTTTTCTGTCAGTAATAGCGGCCGGGGCTGGGGGGGGGTCCGCCAAAAAAAAAGCTGATCTGGGCTTGGCTTTCGGTCCACTAAGCAGCTCCACAGCCCCCATCATGGTGATGCTACTGGGGCTGTTGCAAAGCAAATCCCTGCCTGGAGCTTGCTGGTGTTGCTTCATTGCCGCCTGCTTGGGATTCCTCTTGCATAGTGTGTGGCTCCTGGCACTTTGCCTGAGGAAGAAGAGGTCAGGATCCTCAAAGGACACCCAACTGCCCTCCCAGCCCCTGCCCTAGAAACCTCCAGATTCTCAGTAATAGAAAGGGGAACGTCACACGTGGGCTTGCTGCTGTCCCTGAGCTCCGCAGGGCAAGAGCCTCTGCGGTGGCCCCGACCCTCCCGTTGGCACTTGAGGTGCTGCCAGGCCATTTCCCAAATAGGAGTCAGCATTGGCAGGCCAAGGTGAGATGCTGGTGTCACCTCATGGGGACTTGCTGGTTGTCATCGGAGCTGAACTCTGGCTGGA
>NW_009616940.1:28100-28767 GCF_000690535.1 Cariama cristata
CACCCTGCCCAGGGGGGAGCTGCGAACCCAGGGTGTGGGGAGGGCAAGGGGGTCCCTATGGGTCCCTTCTCCCATGTCAGGGCTCCAGCAGGGACTTCAGAGACACCCAAAGGGGTTGACTGGTAGCACAAACACTTTATTTAGGCATCTGAACGCCTGACTCTTCATTAACAGGGACATTGACATAGTTTAAATTACTTAAGTTTTAAATTATTATTTTGATATAGTTTACATTATTTTTGTATTTTCCTTTTTCTTAGCAAAAAATACTTAGTTTAACTTAAATAAGTTAAATAGAATAAATGTTCCCATTGAAGAAGGCTGCAGTTCAAGTACTCTCTTGCACGCCTGGGGCTGGAAGCCAAGCCCGCGGGGGGTAGTGCCGGGGGTAGCACCGAGGGCTTCGCGGGGAAGGGTCAGTTCTTCAGGGTCTGGATGTGCTTCAGATGCGCCTGCACCCAGGGCGCCTGTGGGTCCACGCACAGCTCCTTCTTCTTCTTGGTGACCAGGCTGCCGGGAGAAAACACACGTTGGAGCACTCGGCCGGGACAGCGGGGTCTCTCTGCTGGGTCCTGCCAGCTGCGCCCCGGCTGTCCCCGGTCGTGTCCCTGGGCCCCTCCTGGCCACCCTCGGGGCACTGCCCCCGCCACCGCACCACCAGCCCACA
>NW_009616940.1:28800-50515 GCF_000690535.1 Cariama cristata
GGTGATGTAGGCAGAATCGATGAGGCCCCGAGGGATGGGGCGCTGCTGGTAGCTGAAGCAGCAGGTGGTGGGGACGCCATCTGTGAGGGCAGAGAGACAGACAGAGAGCCCTGGTGAGACCCCAGGATACAGCACAGGCTCTGGCCCCACCAGCGCTTGGGGTTCCCCAGGGATTTGCCGTCTCCCACCCATTCCCTCCCTTGTGTCATATTCCCTGGCGGTGCCCCCCAGGAGACCCCTGGCCCCAAGCCTGAGTCCCAGTGTTGGTGGTGGTCTCCTGGTCCCAGCCCTCCCGACAGCGACGAGGGTCCCCGGTGATGGGGATGGGGCTCTCCAGCTGCCCCGGCAGCTCCCGTGGAGCGATGGCACACCCAGCCTGGGGGATGACGCAGCAACGCCGGACTCACCAAGATGGGCCTCGGATGGGGAGCAGGTGGCCACGAGGAGGAGAGCGACCAGGGCGGCTGCGGGGACCTTCATGGTGCTGTGTGGGCCGAGGGATCTGCGAGCGGGGCTGGAGCTGGGGGGCTGCAGGGCTCTCCTCTGCACGATGCTTGGCCCCTGCGGCGCTGCCCTCCTTTTATGCCCGGCCGTGGGGCGGGCGCAGGGTTTCAAGGAACGAAAATGAATGCATCATACCGGGGAAATTATGTCAGGATCACCCAGTTTTGCTGAGCTGGAGAAGGCAAGGAAACCGCAGAAGGGGAAGCGCCAGCCACGAGGCTGCGACTTTCAGATTGCATTTGGGTGCCCAGCAGGGACCAGTCTGACCCCAAAGCCCCACGGCAACAACCTTGCCCCTGCTGCAAGGACCTCACCCACCATGAGCCAGGCTGGGGCACAAAGCTCCATGGCCAGAGCCCTGAGGGCAATCCCAAGCAGGCAGCCGTGAAGCAACACCAGCAAGCTCCAGGCAGGGATTTGCTTTGCAACAGCCCCAGCAGCATCGCTGTGTCGGGGGGCTGCAGAGCTGTTCCGGGGACAGCAAGCCGCCCAGCCCAGATGCCATGGCATGGACACCCCCAGCCACTGCTGCTATTGCTGGCAGAAAACCACCACCAGCAGTCAAATCCCAACTTATCCCCAGGTTTTGCCACAAATACCACTTCTCACCCTGCTCCACCGGTGACAGCACGGGTACAGAGTTAGCTCCATAACGATGCATACATTCATCGCCACTGATAGCACTGATTCTTGGTTGGGCATGTAGGAAAGGAAAGATCATGTTGGACCAAGGTTGTGTTCAGCTAGAAGCCACTGGGGATCTCACATTCATCCCTTTTTGCTGGTAATACAGTCAAAAGCAGTATTCTAATGCTGGAAAGGATGCAGAGACATGGAGTACTGGATGGCCTGTAGCAACTGGACTTGGTTGCCCTGCTCCGGGGTTGGAGCAGTGGGCTCAGGCTTCAGCCTAGCCTGCCACCCTCCCTGTCCCACGAGTGAACAGAGGATTTAGACCTCTCCAAGGATTTTAGTTTTGGTTGCAGTCTGCAGCATCGTGACAGTCAAGTTGTTGCAATAACTGCTTGCCCACTTCTTCCCAAGCAGGATAATTTCATCCAATTTAAGCTCTGTCTACAGGCTTAGCCCCAAAACAGCAAATACACCTGTGTCAGGAGATAGGGCATTAAGAGTAGGAGCTGGAGGGAGGAGAGGATTCTGCTGGTGCCCACTGAGATCAGCTCATTGCAGCCTTTCAGATGAAACCTCGAGATCGTAGCATGATTGAAAACAGGCAACATTTGTAATCCCAGAGGGTAATTCCCAAATGCCTCTGCTGGTACACTCCCAGAAAGAAAGAGCTGACAAACTTGCTTCCTCCTTTTTTTTTCCTTTTTTTTTTTTTCTTTTCCTGGCCTTGCCCTCATGCTGTCCCACAGTGCCACAAAAGGTTTGCTGCCCGGCTCCCAGCTACCATGCAACCCCCCCTCAGCCTCCCACCGCCTGCCTCCTGGCCTTTGCTGGGGCATGACTAATTCCTGCCGTCCTGATTCAAGGGAAAAGTCCCCCTTGAAAAGCCCGTCCTCCCATCCTCACTGCGTGGCGATGCTCCCCATTCGCGCACACTGATGAACCTCAGGGTTGCTGCAATGGCCTTTTGCCCAGAAAATCTTCCCCTGCCAACAGGTCCCGTCTGAAGGACGCATCCCTCCCAGCTAGCACTTGTTTCAGAGGAAGTGTAGGACTAGGACAGAAGATCATGATTGTTTATTCTAGAAAAGATGGGACAGAGGTGAGAATGGGTGTAAATCATCTCACTGGAGACCTTCAGGAGGAGCTAAGCAGCGCTGATCTGGCCTCAAGGTGGTGGTGGCAACAAAACCCACCTCTCCAGCTCCCTTCTCCAACTGCCTATGCTTCAGCTGTTTCGGTATAAGCTGCTCTGTGCCTGGGGCTACAAATGAAGAAATCCTTTGTAATTAATGGTGATCAGAGTCTTCCTCTGGGGCATTTGAGAAGGGCTTGGAGGAGAGGTAGTACCTGCCGTAAATGCTCCTGCTTCTCAGATGTCACTGGATACACAAAAGCAGGAGAAGGCTCAGTTCCTCAGAGGACTGCAGATCTGCATGAGTTTTTCTGTTAATGCCATTGCAGAGTCACAAAGAGGTTTCTCTTAACCTCAAAGCATCCTCTGTGTGCAGAGGAATCCCAAGTTCAGGGGTCAGCCTCCAGAAGCCTTTTGTGTTTTTATGATCCTCTCTGCCTGTAAACCCTCACGTCTCCCACAAAGACCTGCCCCAGACCTCTGCCCTCCAACCACCCCATTCTGGCATCTCTCCTGCCCTCACCAGAGCCAGCTTTGCTCTCTTTAACAGGGAGAAATGAGAGGGAGGACATCAGCATGCAACAGGCTGTTACAATGAAGGCAACCAGCAATTGCTGCCTGGGTCAAGTGTAGGAACAAGATGCTGAGCTACCCAAACCCCAGGGATGCCTCTGGGGAGAGCAGCCCTGAGCCAGGGTTGAGCTGGGCTTGGGCAGGAGAATCCAGTCATGGGGCCCACAGCCAGGGATGAGCAATGGCTGTGGGCAACACCGGCTTGGTGGGAGTCCCTTTGCCTGCCCAGGCAGAGAGAAAAGGGGTGGCATAGGCAAGAGTAGCCATGGGAAACAACAAATGCCAGGATGGTGGTAAGGAATATCCCACACCCAGCAAACATTAGAAACGGAGATCATCACAATGACAAGTAGAAGCGTGATAATCTGTGGGCATTGGCTTTAGCAGTTACCAGAGGAAAGCTTGTCATCCAGCAGGAACCACAGAAAATCTCACCATTGCAAAGATTATTTCTGATGGAAATGGTGAAAATATTTCCGCTTTGCTGCAGAAGTGGTTGGCCAAGCTTTCAGTTCTCCATTTAGATCACAGCCGGATGGGACTTCTTACTGGATGCTGATGAAATACTTTCCATTCTAACTGGAATCAAGGATATTTCAACAAATTGCACAAAATTGCAGCTCAGCAAAAGTAGATAGCTTGTGTTTAAGGAATTAAATATAAGGAACTGATGTAAAGGGAGAGTGAAGAAATTACTTATGTTTCTATTTCTCCTGCCATGGAAGACCTCTGTAAGCACATGACTTTCTAATCTAGCATAGAAACACAAGAGAAATTCAAGGGTGAGGGAAAGGAGGGAGAAGGGGAGGAAACACAGAACACCAGAAAACCCAGCTTTACAAATACAAATTTGAAAAACAAAGTAAAAGCCCATTAATTAGGAAGGAGAGCAAGTAGCCAAAGATGCCCCCTCTTTTTGGCTTGTCTTTGCATAAAAACAAGAGGTTACGCTCAAGTACTCAACACAATCAAAATTTAGTGCACACAGGTGAGAAAAGGGAAAAGAGAACAAATAAATACGGAAGAGGTAGATAAGGCAGGTGTAGTCAAAAAGGCCACGAAGATTCCCCTAACTTCCTCCTGAGCCAGGCTGTGGCCGTCTCTGAATCATGGGTGATGAGGAGGACAAACTCACATGGAGTGGGAGAGGTACCAAAAAGCCAGTGATGAACAAACATGACACTAGGCTTGCGTTATCAGATGCTTCTGGCACCGTCTTGCCCATGTCTCCTTAAGAAAACAAGGGAATTAAAGTCTAAAAACCACATTACGCCCAGGGACTGTGAGCACAGTCAAAAGAGCAGAGGGACCATCATTACTGAGCTGACAGCAGGCAGCTGGCAAGGCAGAGGGGGACAAGTCGAGGCACGGTGACATGTGCAGAGCTGCACTGAGAGAGCAGCCAGAAACAGCAGGGACGGTGTGTGGTCAGAGCAGACCCCCAGATTTGCTCGGTACTGGGGTGAGGAACTTGCCTCTTAGGGCCTTGGTAAGAGAAGAGTCAGAAAAGAGCAGCAAGAAAGTCCCATGTCCGGACAGGGCAGCCAGCCAATGTCACAGGATTCGTTTAGACTAGACTAGAAGACACGGGATGATCTGTCATTGTAAGAGGACGGCATCACTTCTGGTCCCCAAGTCTGCTAGGGAAAGCTGAGACACAGCTGCCTCGGTCCACAACTGACCTCAGGAAAGCCTCCCCAACTCTGCAGAGAGTTTACCCTGAGGATAACTCCTTGGTAGCTGGCAGAAGCAGGCTGTATTTCTGACCTTGAGTCAGGGCAGAGGGATGCTCTCTCCACCTCTTTGAGAGGAGGCTGGGGCCCTGTGCTTTGCAGCACTAAAGGTATGGCAGCACCCCTTCTGCCTTCACCATGCACCAGCACAAGACAGTAAGGAAACTGCAGGCAGAAAGAAATCAAAGAAACTGCCAACACCACAGTCCCATGCAAGTGTAGAGAAAACCACACGGCATTGTGCGACATCCGTCTGGGAAGTTACACTCATCATTGATAAAAATTATGCAAAGAGGTCCCGTGGCTAGAGGTTACAAGGAAAACACAGATCAGCCACCAGCCTCACCCTGCAGTGAGCTGTCACTGACCCTTGCATATATTGTTTTATGCGAGTCACTCAGCATTCAAAGTGGAACTCCTAAGCCAGTCCCCACCGATACCTTTTTAATTCAAATTCCTGACTGTGCCTTCCCCCCCAAGAGGATCCTGTGCTATGCCCTGCACGAAGACCCACAACCCAGGACAGGGATTTTTCTATGGTCCTGGATCAAAGACGGACCTCTTCTCCTCCCAGCTTGAGTGACTTCTACACCAGACTGAAAGGAAAGAGAGTGGTAAGAGCAAAAGTAAGCTCTCCCCAGCAGGAGGCTGCAGCACACCCATGTGTGCACACATGACAGAAAAACACAGAGAATTAGTAAAGTCCAACAGAAGGAGGGTAATAGGATGCTGCAGGCACATGTGCCTGTCATCCTCCAGCCATCCAGCCCAGCTCTACCAAACCACAGGGACGCTCTGAGCTGGTTACCCTCAGCTCCATGTCTGAGAGCTTAGAGACCACCCCAGGGATGTATTCCACCCCGAGATGGCTGGAGCCGCAGCTTCTCTCACTCTCTCCCAGGCTCCCCATACTGACTCCAAGTCCTCAGCCTCAAGCACCCCTTGCTCCTTAAGGCAAGCAGACACATTTCTTTAAACAAAACCAGGGAACATAATCCCTGTGTGAGCGAGTAAGCGTTTACATAAGAAAGAAGTAGCCTGCTTCACCTAAATGTAAATACATCCCTCTGGTTGCAGCAGGACTCAGGGTACAAGGTCCAGTGAAATACCCAGGGTAGAAGCTCACTTGCCAGTACGCTGGCACCTTCTTGCCACACTGTGAGCCCAGTTTCGCTCGGCCCCCAGCTTGCCCAAACAGCACCCGCTGCCTCCCCCTCTGGTCTCACACCGTGCTTACCCCACCCCAGGCCCCCATCCTGCTCTTTGTCTCCTCTGCCTCACAACTTGCCCCTGCAGCCCTGTCCCCCACCCCACCACCCATAAACCATGGGGCTAATTCTCACCAGGGCTGGTTTTGGTTTTGCAAGGGCAGACAGACTCTGGTCTCCCAGATTTATTGACCTACATCTCTCCTATGCAATTTGGCAGGGCCAGTGGCCCTCAGCTACTGCCTCTGCAGAGATCTGTGCCTGCCCATGTGAACACATCACTGGGACTTTAAGAAGAAGTTGTCTGACTGCAAGAAATTATTTCAGTTTTGAGTTTGCAGACACCAACTTTCATTATTACCTCCTGCATCTAGACAGCAGATTGCATAAGTCCCATTTCCATGCAAACAAGCTAAAAAAACTAATTCCCTAAACTTACTTAGCTGGGGTTACTTCATAGCAATTGCTTCTGTCTTTCTTCTCCACTTTTTGCCCTTGGTGAGACCTTCTGGCAGAGAGTTTCACGTGTTAATTATGCCTTGTGTCAAAATATTTCTCTCCAGTGCACAGTTTCTGTCTTTAAATGGTTTTAACCACGTAGATGGCCCTTTCTTCTTCTGCATGAAAATGTGAACAATGAATATTGAATGTTTATTTTTAACCTCTCATCATCTATTTGCCCCACTCTTCTCAATCTTTCATCTCCAAGTTGCTAAATGCTTTCATCACCTGGCTCAAAGTCTTCTGTGTCAGCTCTATCCACCTCTGAGTCAAAATGATCAGCGCTGAATGTGGCATTCCGAGATCATCCTGCTGGTTTCCACAACAACATTATGGCATTTGGAGAATTCGTTTCTGTCCCATCCTTCATGCACTCTAACATTCTGCTTAATCCTTGGACTTGCAGCACCAAAGATCAACTCGAGAAAATAAGGAGATATTAAGTCTCATTTTCTAAAGAAAATGGCATTTAGGGGACCTGAATGTCATTGAAGAGGAATGGAACAGACTTCTAAGTCACGTGGGCCAAATACTCAGGACCCAAATATCATTAAAATCTGTCCATAAACTCAGAAACATTACCACAGGCCTTTTTCTTCCCCAAGTAGCTACAGTTCATTTGACCTTAGAAACAGAAATTAGTATTTCAAATGACTCTGGAGTCAATGTCTTCTGCTAGCATGGTGCTCCATCAACTAACTCTGTTAAACCTCAGTTTTCTCCAACCCTGATTAATGTAAATAATCTTGTATTTTGCAGAGATATGCCTCGCACTGAACTCCCCTCTCCAGATCCTCAGGCATCGCACAAGATACAACATATTCACAGTACATCACGGAGTATTGGTCCTGACACACCAACACTAATCTAATAGCTTCCGTTTATAAGTTCACAGACATTTGTGACGAAGGAAATGCAGTAGATCTCACTCGTCTGGGCTTCAGTAAGACATCTGAAATGGTGCCACACTGTAAATTATCAGCTAAGCTAAAGAAGATGTGAGTGGCATATGAAATGTAAACTTGGTAAAAAGCTGCCTGAAAGGGCCATGGTAATTATTTCAGCTGAAAGGGGATGTGTTAGACTGAAGGGGGTTTACCAGTACAGTTCCTTGAGTTTCTGCCTCAAAAACTATTCTGTTTAACATTTGCATTAACGATCTTGGCACGAAAAGCAGGAAAATGCAAAGGAAATTTGCTGATGAGGCAAAACGAGATGCTATCATCAATCTAGAAGAGGCCAGGATATCACAGAGAAAGATTATAATGACCTTAAGGACTGGAGTAATGGAGAAGGGATTTGATTTAGCAGTGCCGATGGTACGATCATGCTGTTGGGCACAAGGCATAACAGTAGCAGCCGTTCCAGTTTGGGAGCCTGTCACCTGGAAATGTTCGGGGCAGGGAAAGACCCCGGCTACAAACCACAAGACTGTGACACGACCCCGGTGTTATATGACATAAGAAGAGTCAAATGCAAAGAGCTTGGGTTGAGGGGTTAGGAAAACGAGGGACTGATCTGTGTGAATGCATCCGAGTCAACACCAGGGATGGAAAAGAGGTGTAGTGGACCCTGCTGGTAAAAGGACATATGGTTAGAAAGTGGCTGGGAATACAAATAGATGGGAAATTAGATTTCCTCCTGCAGGTAGTTTCTCATGCAGGTTTCTGACCCAACCAGGGCAGATAAAAAACCACCACGACTCAGATGGATATCAGTCCTACTGTGCAACCAGCATGCTCCAGAAGCCAGCCAGATTAGAGGTCTGATCTTCCTTCTGAGTTTGAACTGGTTTGTCTTTACAATGGCCTACTCACAAAGGCGTTTGAGAGTCCTATTTTAAAAGGTCTCACTAACCGTAATGTTGTTTTGGAATCAAATGTTCTACAAGGCTGTACAAACACTGTCAGCCTGGGCGGATGGCAGCTGCCTGCCTTCTTATTCCCAGGACAAATGCTAGATTCACTTGTTCCCCCCCAGGACTGGAGGTGGTGTCAGCGGTTGTGGGTTTGTGGTAGGTGATTAACTGCTTCACTCTGAAACCCCTCTGGCCTGCTCAGCTCAACCATCCAGTCTGGAATCACTGACTTACAGCACTTCTTACAAATTCCCTCCAGAGTATCCTTTTGGGACACTGCCATCTCCAACAGCTCCTCTTTCTCTGCCCCCAAGGAGCGGGGCCGAGGCAGAGTCTCTCGTAGTGCAGACACCCCCATCCCCTAAGCTGACTGCTTGCTGCTTCTGCTCCCCAGGAATGAATTTGGGTTTTGCAGCTGCAACCTTTTACTCTTCACATTCCCTGTATTTATCCATCCCAGCTCGCTGTCCTCGCTGTTACACCTCCAAGGACACGGTCACGTTCACTGCAGTACCTAAGCACATCAAATCTCCTTTGGGAGCATCAGGAGTTTCTATTTCTCTCTTTTCAGTTTCCTCTGCATACTTGTGTGTGATCACCTCCTGCAAGTCCCTCAGAGCTTCCTGGGCTGTCTCTCTGCTGAGTCAAAACATTTTTATAATGCTATTTTAAATTTTCAGGGTTTTTCTATGGACTTCCTCTTTCTCTGGAATCTCCCTTTCGAATTTACTGGCACAAGACTACTTCTGGGGTCAGCCTGTATCCCTTTCCCCTTGCTCCTTTCATCACAGAACACAGGACTGAATCACCGTGTAGGCAGGATTATTTAATGGTCCCTCCAGATCTCTTACTTCTATCCCCCCCAGTCTGTGAACCCCAGCACCCACCACCCCCTACCCCCATGGCCCAGCCACAAAGCTGTCTCTTTGGACAGTCTCTTCCACTTTTCAGCTGAAGGGGACCGATTTTTCCTTCTGTGAATTCCCCATTGAGAGCACAGAGGTTTATGGCCCAGCAGGTAACAAGCTGTCACATCTTGGCTTTGCTTTTAGGACCAAGCCTGGAATAATGGCAACCATTAGCCCTTTCCTATCCTTTTAAGAGCCAGCTCCTTGCTGCAGACTCCACATCCTAACCTGGCTGAAGGTAATTCGGCATGACAAAGCCTTCCCCTCCCAGGAGAGGTATTGCTCCCAAAGTGTTCTTTGGTGTGAAAATGACTTTCTACCCCAGTCTAACTGCCTCAATGCAGTCCCAGGGGTGAGCTCCTCTGTGTGCCCAGAGCCTCTCCAAAAAGCTGGCCCTGCTACCCTTGAAAACGCCTTGCGGGAAGATGGAAAGGAGCCCAAAGAATGCAGAGAACCAGAACTAACACACAGAGCTGAGTCTTGCATCTGGGCCTGTCTTTTGCCCATAGAGCTGTGTGAAAACTGATTTTTGCCACCAAGGACTCATGAGAGCTGTCCCCACGCCAGGCCTGTGTCCCCGCCTTACTCCCCATCACCAAAAGCAGCAGGCTGGAAGCACATGTGACAATGGCAAATTAACGGTGCTAGCCTAGTGCCCCACACACACTCCTGAGGTTTGAGCGCAAGCGCCAGAGATGCTCTGGGAAAGACACAAGAAGTTGGCAGCTGCCTCCAGCAACAAATATCTTGGGTATAATACACAACAATAGACCTTGCTGGCTCAGAGTGCACAAGGCCAGAGAGAAGTGAGGTAGCGACACAGTGAGATGCAGGGATGACAGCCTGTTTGCAAGGAAGAAGAGGAAGAAGCTTGCTTGGGCATAATTCTGCCACAGTAGTCCGTGAAGACAGGATGTGAACTTATCGTGCTGCTGGTGACGGGGCTCCTCTCACAGCAGCAGTACAGGGAGGAAAAGATCCAGATTAGATGAATCGGGGTGTGGTATCCACCTTCCAGAGCCAGGTTAAACCTGGATCCAGGCTAGGTGACTATGAACTGGCAGGTCTTTTAAGAGACAGGTCCCTGGAGAGGACATGCTGTCTCTAAGGTCTAAACGGCATTTGCTCACTCCCACAGCTCAGATCAGGAGGACCCCGCTGAGCAAGAACACACGGTTTCCCATCTGAGGTTTTTATGAGTGCAGGGAGAGCCTCTTGGGGTTAGAGCAAGTGTTTTTTTCAGAGAAACATAGAAAATAGTGCTGAGGAGAGTCATCAACTTCCACACAGAAGATCAACACTCAGCATGTCGCTCCAGGAACAGAATTCCTCACTCTCCAGGTGATCTACTAGCACTTCCTCACTGCTGCAATACTTTTTCTTCCATTCTTTGCTGTAGTTTGAGATCAGAACATTGTATCTTATCTAGCATGAAAACAAAGGATGAAGTTGTTCTTTCCTCCTTGCGGCTGTTCTCAGACCTCTCCCACCCTCTTTAGACTACATACCACAATTCTTCCACGCTTTGCAAATTTAACAGGCCCATGCTTGTTTCAAACAGCATTAATGAAAATATCACATAGCACCAGACCTGTGGGGTCCTACATGCTTCTGGTAGTCACGGATGAAACCCACTCAAAAGGTCATTTTCACAGTCTGATGATGACAATGTGTCAGAATTATTACAGGTTTTTTTGTAATATAGGGAGCTAGCTCATACCCATGGGACAAAGCTGTTTGTGCAATAACAACTTCTCAGATTATAGTGCTTGCACATTTTGAATCCCCATCAAAAATTATGTCAGGTTAAACTCCAGGAAGAGAATACAAGCAAGTTCAGGCTACTGTGGGAACATACAAATTGGCAGAGATTCCCAAGGAGCAATGCCCAGTTTCCGAGCCAGGTCCTTCTGAGCTGTTGTAGAGCTGTGAAGCAGAGCGGCATCGCAGCACCATCTGCTGACTGCTGCTCCACAGGTCTTCAGAGTCAGCTGTATGGTGGCCTGCAAACGTTCAAAGATGCCGACAGCATCATCAGATAAATACCTTGCTCTTTAGGGTGACAAATTTTGCAGTTACTCATTAGAACAAAGTATCTGTGTTCCCTTCCATGCTTTGGGGGAAACCAGGGCTCATGCTTCTCGTACTTTCTTCAACTGAAAGAATCTCACATCTTCCTCAACACATTTCTGGTTGCCTGTTTTAAGAAGCGGTCAATACCGCAAGTGAGTACGAACATCAGAAGCACCAACATGCAAAGTTTAAACTGCTGCAAATATTTATTTACGTTTTAATCAAACTAATGCCCCAGGTGGCACTTCTCTTTGCAGTGCCCTTCCAGCAACAGCCCAGTACATCTGACTTCATCTGTGGTTGTGCAAGCATTTCTCCAGCAGATCCCAGTGCCTCTTGCCCCATCTAATCTTTCAAACACCCATATAAGTATGCAGGAACGTGGTGCTGCACATAAGCAATGCACAGCAAGAATATCTGTGAGCGAGCAGGCTGAGAACAGTTTGTGCACATAGGCTTCATTTTAAAGCTGGCAGCAGTGTGACCCTGTCCTTTTCTTCATTGTGATATACAGGACCAAGTCCAAAGAAATAAATCAATCGTGCATGTGGAGCAGCTCTCTTCCTCTACGCCCTATACCGTGATGCAGCTCAGATTCGACAGCAAAAGGAAGCCCCAGCACGTGTGGCAGAATGAGGGTACAAGCTTAGTTGCGTGGCAAGGTACACACAAAAAAATTAGGAAACAGGAAAAGAACCAGTGAAATCCCAGTACTCCTCCCCACCTGCAAATCCGAGAATGCCATGTTCAGATTTGTTTTGTACTGTTTTCCTCTAGGACCATTTCCTATCTCATCACTGTCCAAGTTCTGGCCAATGCCACCTACCCAACCTTGGGACCTTGACAGCATACGCCTCTTCAGTCCGACGCCTCTGACAGCTTCTCCATCTCACACACAAGGCTCTTCCCAGAAACTATGCATGTAACAGCCAACAGTCTGCAAACATCTCATAGCAGACAGAGGTATGAAGAGAATTAACACAACCCACCCCCCACCAACAAAAAGCAGCAACTACTCTCAAGGCTGAGAAAACAGACAACAGGACACCACTGCAGATTGCTGTTATGTGCATCTTGCCGTGTAACTGTCACAACCGGTAAAAGTCTGAGAGCGGAGCTGCCTACAGATGCTATCCCCAACTGTGCTCTCAGTCTGTTGCAGACATGTACAGAGGAGATTTGTGTGTTTGTTCTTAGAACTTGCCTTGTTAATGTTGTTGTAATACTGACACAACATTCAGTTCAAAGCTGTTACTAGCAAGTGGAAATTGAAGCTTTTTATTGAATGTATTTTTTTTAATCTCAGCTTTTGGAACAAGATATTTAACAACATTAACATTCATTTTTACATCACGTCACATGCTCAACTGTGCTACTACTTTAGCTACAGTTGCATATTGTCTGCTTCCCCAGGAGTCCTCAGACTGAAAATTTATGGTGAAACAGACACGTAAACACACACAAAACCAGAAAATGCAAGTAGGTTTTACTCCTGAGGCAGACATTTTGCTGCATGCATCTCTCCATCAAAAGCAAGTCCACTTTAGCAGACGCAAATAGCATCTTTTGTCTTTGTCTAATTTGGAAGCTGTGTTACACAGAACTGGGAAAGAAGTTAATGTATGCAAAGTTTGCTGGAGCGGCAAAAGCAACAGAAAGTGCTTTATCTAGTCAGAAACTGTACAGAGAACAGAAGCTTTGCATTCCAAACAAAGGATTCCCCCAGGAATGAGAGGTATTTGAAGACGTCTGCTTCTACATCTGGAATTAAAAGCTGAGATTTCTCACAGAGAAATGCAAATCAATTAAGTGAACCAAGAAATGTTTGGGGAGGAAAAGAAAAATATTTGGCAGGCAAACACTAAAATGTTGAGCAGCTCTGTGGGAGACACGTCCCATGGACTAGACCAAAAACATAATTAGTCTATTGTGTAAGTAAACACCAAGCTCGCGTACAATTCTTTTCTCAACCCAAACATCTCCCGGACACTTGCTGCCTAGCATCCTTTCTACAAAAGTACAGCACCATACTGATAAGTCAGTGTGTGAAAACACCTGGGGGAGGAAGGTTTAGCGAAGTATAAAGTGTTTCTTCAAAAGTGCATAACTAGTAAACAACAATCCTCTGGGTTTGTATGTTTACCACTGTACCCAAAGACAATAGCCATTTTACACTGGCAGTTTTAGTGCTCCCAGCTTATGTTATCTGCTTGGAAGCTGAATGGTACCACTCTAACTATAGTACCCTGTCTCTTATGCCGATGCCTGTCAGCAGACAGAGCTACGCAAGAGTCATCATCTAGGTGCATTTTGCAGCAGCCAAAAAGATGGCCACCAAGTTCTACCAGTGTGGTAAGGAGAGGCTTCAAATGTAGATCACATCCGAGTCATGCTGCTAAAATAGGAAAAATTAGTTCTGCCCTGAATTCCTACTTAAAGTAACTCCCTTTGGTCCAGTTGTTCCTTTACCTCCAATTCTGGAGCCTTTTGCAAGACACTCCGCAATAGCTTTTTCTTCCTTCTTGAAACAAGCGTATTTGCCTCACCCCTGCTATTTGCATTAGGCTGCTCTTAGAAGTTGCTTCTGTTACTTGCGTTAAAGAGCTGCTTCCTCATCTGTTGCTACACTCAGCTGTGTTCCTTCTAGTTCTAAGCGCACAACTCTGAAGATTCAAGTCTTGAATGTTAAATACTAGAGCCTTTAACTGATCCTAAAACCCCTCAGTTTTGTTCACATAAACCAGCAGCAAATACATCAAGTTTTTTTTATTCCCAATACCTTGCACAATTAACATTGCATAGAGAAAGCTGATTTCCTTCCCTCTGTTCAAGACCACATGCCCTCACAGTTCTTCTTGAATGTATACTAGACTCTCCATTCTAGTGAAATTTCAAAGGAGGTTATTTTTTCATAAGACCCAGCTTATTAGCTCTTCAGGATGCCCCTTAAAATCAGAAGACAGGCACAGTATGTTTTAAGCTCTCTATACCTGGAGCACATTCTTATTTCTAAGCCTGGCTGATACAAATAAAATTTAACACGGATCCTCCTACTGCATACAGGCATCTCTGTTTCATTTACCAAGGCTTACAGCTTTGCATTCCAGCTTAGATCATAACTGAGAAAAAACAGGTGGCCTCAAGTTATAAACAGTCCCGAATGGTGCGCCAATGCAGGGTCTCCAAAGTCATGCAACCGCCACGCATTGACTTGTCATTTGAGAGGCTGTGAGAGCTGGACAAAACAGGTCTGTAAAGCCAGCCATTCTTTACCTCTCTGAATTCTAAAGTTTTAGTCAACATTTGGGAATTTACTTACAAATCTGATTACCTTTATAATCTGTTTTCTGGTTCCTGTGCCCACACTGTTGGCAACCAAAGAATTTGCTTGAAAAGATGACTTTTCCACTGGCACTGTATGTTGAATTTTGTTGGCACATGGCCAGCTGCTTGTAGTGTTTAACAAGTAAGCAGGGAAAGGTCTTTGAAGATTTATATCCAATATATCTCCAGTTTCGAAGGTTTTCATCCATGATGGGGTCTTTAAAAGAACACATGAAAATTTAATGCTCTCTTTATATCCACACTTGCTAAGCCAAACAGAACACCAGATTCATAGTCAAAAAATAAAGGCCATCTTCCCTCATAATTTTTCCAAGCCTCCCTTCTCTCTCTAAACCCATTGACTTGAAGCCATTTCTGCTACAAGTGGAACAATCTGGAAAGACAAAGCCAGCCCTATTCTTGCACTGTTTCAGAAAGAGGCTGGAGTGCTTATATAAATAACAAAAATCTGGGTTTAGTTCCTCACTGCCTTAAAAAAAATACACCAAGACTTTTATGACTTTTAGCAACTGTGAAGCATGTCAATGAGAATGTGATGCAAACTATGACAAACCACATTTAAATGTGTTATTAAGCTACAACAATTTAGTTTGCTCCAAGACCATAAACCCTTACTGTGATTTTCTAATCTGTAAAATAAGATGACTATTTTTTGCTTATGGTACTGGTATCCCGCCCAGGAAAAACTTCTTAGATTTTGTTTTGACGAGAATTTTCCTTGTCTGTGTTCATGCTTTCACTATTTTACTATCAAGGGTACTAAAGCATGTGCGTTGAACTGAAATACAGCAACTACCTTTGGCACACCCACGCTATTCTCTTTTATAGTTCATGCTGAAAAAAGTGGTAGGTATTTAGGGTACATACGTTTCCTAAGGAGCGATCCAAGGATCCCAGTACTTCATTCCAATGAGAGTAAAGCCCAGACTGTTTTTCTTCTAGTTTCAAAGCCTGAATTTCAGATTTCAGTTCTTTCAGTCGATCTTCAAATTTTCTGCTCTTTTCTAAGTAGTCTAGCCTGCAGTCCACATATTGGAGACAAAAAGCTTATTGGCATGACATAGTTCAAGAACAGGTGCATGTGGAAGGAGGAGAGAAGAACCTCTTTGTTTTATTTTGGTTTTTTGATAGGCAAAATGAAGTCTGGCACATGTCAGCCTGACTCCCCTGACCCAGTGAGAAGGGGGTTCACTGTCACCGTTAAGCATTCACACACTTACTAACTTTTTATCAAGCATTTCCTGCCAGACTAAGAGAGGAAAAGTCTCCCGATGTAGTAGATAAAACCAATACCATACTGCAACACTAGAGGGAAACTTCTGTCCTCTAACATGCTGTTACTCCCGCAAAGTACTTTGTCCCTGACATAATGCTCTCCAAGACACAAAGGTTCTGGACTTGTCATGGCTTGATGCCACCAGAACACTCTTCCTCTGTAAATAGCTAGTCTTACACAGACACAATCCACACCAGTTCAGTAAAAGGCCTCCAGTCATATCTACAAGTGGGAGGTCATCCTGAGTTGTTAAAAGGATGAACTGTGACTCGCAGAGATTTTTTTTTCCTTTCTGTAATTTCTATGATTAATGTTCTTATTTATTTATACCATAAGCATACTGATACCTCTCTCTCTCTATCTCAAAGGATAGTCTCTTGAGGTCAATGTCTTTCAAATCCAGCTTTATGGATCCTTTGTCAAAGTTGGCATCTCTGGTGTCAGTTGGCAAGTATGGCTGGTACTTGACCATGTGCTGAAAGAGGCAACACAAGCACTGTCAGTAAGATCTGATTGATTGATTTTGGGTCTTATCCCCTCAGCTTCTGCAACAATGCCATGCTGAGCCATTTCATAAGTTACCCATGGATTCTGAAACACATAGATGCTCCTGCAGCCCTTCCCCTCTACCTGAGTGGCCCGAGATGAACTGCTGAAACCCACAATCCACAGATCCAAGGGCAGAGAAGCATCCTGGCTGCAATGTTTCTATCCATTTCAGCAGAGAATGGAAATCCATTCTCAGCAAGACTGGAGCAGAAGAGGGTGTTGGGGCACATAGCCTTAACGCTGCCTTCTTGCTGGAGACAGCTTCATCTGCTTTGCCTGAAGACGCTCATGGGCAATTCACATGCCAGGACAACACAGCTGGCTTAGTACAACCACCTCCACAAAGTATTGCCTGAGATGGCAGAGTCAGAATTAGGCATGAATGAAGGCAAGACAATCTCTGCTCCCCAAGTCCTAACACCACTCCTGTTTTTAACTTTTGTCTTGCCTTTCTTATCCTGACTCACTGCCCTAAACAAATACAACTTCCATCCTAGCTACACTGTGTTTAAGCACCAGTTGGTCCTATAGGTGTTTGTTCCCCAGCTGGATGCAGACATGCCACTACTCAGCTTGATGGGGGTTATAAAAATGCACTCAACATCTGACTATCTCTGAAAACTAAGTGGTGCCCAGTAGAGCAGAAACTTACAGGATAATTAAGCCTGGTTATGTCTAAGAGTTTCTGCTTCGCTTTCCGTTCAGCCTCTCTGGCTTCATGCAGATCTTGTTTCAGATGCTCGGCTTCTTTGGCTCTGTAAGACAAATATCCTGATGTGAACGGTTGATGATTTCCAGTATAAAGCAATACATGGATTTCAGAGCTGTGCCCCTTCACTAGCTTCCAGACAACAAGATCCATTACTGTGAGTGATTTCTTTACCCAAAGACACTTGTGGCAGGATGGTCGCATGGGGAACTAACTGGACACAGCATGACACATGCTTTCAAAGACAATCCTGCACAAACTGGCTGAATTAACATGTTTTTCCTACTGCTAATTTCCATGGGCTCAGTTATGACCTGCTGATACAGATTCTCCAGGCTGTCAGAGATCCTCCCTTAGGTGGGGAGAGGTGCAACATCTCTGCACTTTATTTTGGCGAGTTTTTTGGCAGCATCCTAAAACAAGCAGAAGGCCCTTAATAGCAAGCTTAAATATCCTGTCAACACCGGTCTGCCCTGCATCTTCAGGCAGCACAGTGTTATGGAACATGTAAACACTTATAGAACGGTTTATATTCCACACGAGTTTACACTTCTCAAAGATCTGAAAGGGATACAAGAGATCATCATTTCATACTAATGAAAACAGCCTCATAACTCACAAGATATACAGATTGGTAAATTTAGATAGCTAGTTAGCCAGTGTACTTTTATAACGCTAATTAGAAAATGCTTCTGCGTTCTGGATCTTTAGTACTAAACATCTCTAAAGCCTTGCATCTGATCCTCTGTAAACTTCTTGACCTGCATCACAACCACTGGTACCAGGTGGAACAAACAAGACGCAAGAAAGAGTAGTCACTCTGAAGTGTTGCTTTGGGAACAATCCACTTCCCTGGGCTTAGCTCTGAAAAAAGCAGCACTGTCTCAAGACAGGCATCCCAGTAGAGACCACAGAACCCCACTCAAGCAAATCTAACCTCCGGTCAGACTCTTTCACCAGCTTCACTGCTATCAGCTCTGCCTCCCGCATCTTTTGCTCCATCAGGCGTTTCTCTTCCTTGGTTTTCAGAGCTGTGATCTCCAGCCTCTGTCGCTCTTGCTCAGCTTCTGCAGCATTCTGGGCCAGCAATTTTGCCTCTTCTTCCGCAATCTGAGCCTTCTCAGCCAGCAACTCTGCTGCTTCCTGGGATCGGAGCTAAGAAGAAACAATTTTTATTAGTTACACTGTCTGTCTAGCATCTACAAAATTACCCCTGCAGAAAGTCAGGAAGAGGACATCTTTTCCCAAAAGATCAAGTGAAAAAAATGTTATTCCTTAAAATAAAAAGTATAGTAAACATCATTGTAGGGTCTAGTGTTCCTCCTCTGCTCCAGAACTGCCTCTCTTCCTGCCTCTCACCTCTACAAAGCAAGGAGACACATTTGCTTAGAGTTGGACAAAGACATCAACCAAAAATTTAAGTTGGCCCCTTCAGCTGCCAGTGCACCATGCCCCTTCTTCCCAATTTCAGCTCCAAGGTTGGTTCCTTTCTTCCCTCTTTGCCTGAAGAAAGCACTGTGAACCAAGTACCAGGAGCAAATGGCTCACAGCAGATGGAGATTACGGCAGATCAGAGTTTTCCCCAGTATTCCAGCATGCCCTCTGCACCAGTGGTCAGAAACTCTCCAGCCTTGTCTGAGCCATAATTCCTGGTGTCTCACAGGAGCCATAAGAAAAAAAACCAACACGCTTCCAAACCAAGAAAACCTATCAAGCACAAGAATATTCAGAGTAATGTGCTACTCACCAGGGCCTCGTTGGCCTGCCTGGCTTCATCTTCCAGCTGGAAAAGACGCCTTTCCAGCTCCTCTTTGGCTCGCTCAGCTTCTTCTCGGAGCTGCTTCTCCCTGGCCAGCCTTTGATTCTCCATCTGGAAACAGAATGAGCAATACCACGTTTGTGGGTTTGCAGCAGAATCTCATCTGGGCCTGAGGCAGCACAGCAAATCAACCTAATGAAGAACGGACTGCTCTCTAGCTGGTGGACTGATACTCACCAGAGATGCAATGCTGAAGCTGCTTGCACTTTGCAGCGCTGAACTCCTCTAACAGGTAATATTTGCTATTTCAGAATGCTGGAAGAGCACTTGGATCAATCTGTTATGTACCCCAAATCTTTGCAATCACCTATTCAGTTTCACAAACATCACTTACACCCTCACAAGCTGCATAGACACTAGAGCTTTTCTCACATTCAATCGTGCTGCACTTTCTCACCTCCCACACACATTGATGCAGTGCATGGACAGCAAGGGCACCAGCTGGAATAATAATCAGTGTTTTCAACAACAGAGGAGCAGAAAGAATCTACCTTTTTTCTAGCTTTTTCTTCCCTGGCTTGTGCTTTCATTTGCTGGATCTCTATTGAGTCCACTTTTCTTCTCCTCATAAATAGGTCGTGGTTTCCAATGCACAACTGCAAAATCTGGACAGGAAAAGCAAAGCAAATGCAATTTTGATGTACTTGTGCCCCAGCCAGAGGGACAGAGAGCCCCACATTGGCCTCACAGGACAGAAGCTGACAATTCTGACTTCAGCACAAGTGCTGGCAGTTCATTCCCTTCCAAGAAAATCAGCACCTAGGGCACACTCATACCCAGGTACGTAATAGTTCAGAAAAGTTCATAACAGGATGAAGGGTTCCTTCTGTCCTTCATCCTCCTCTGGTTCCCTTTTCCTGAATAAGAACAGGCAATTGATCTAGGCCAAGAGCACACAAGATGTAGTTGTGGGAATGGTCACCTGTGATGGCCCCTCCACAAGCTAACTGAGAAGTAACCCAGCCCCTGTGGTTGTGTTAGGAAGCCATCAGTGATGATACAATTAGCCAGTTGATTAACTCCCTCCCTTGTTGCTTCTCCCAGAAAAGGGGAGGCAGTACCTGATTAAGAACCCACGGCAGCCAGATAGGCAGATGCTGCAGTGGCTTTGCACCTTTCCATACGCTACATTCTCCTCTTCCAGTATCTGGATTTCCCTTTGATTTGGGCCTTCTTTCATATCTTGCTTTCCATCCATCATCTCCCCTTCCCAGAGAGGACAAACATATGCATTCTGAGTTCCCAGACAGACCAATGCTCAGAAAAACACATCCTGGAACTCAGTGGTCCCTGGCCTCTCCATAGGTTTTACAAACAGTATTTCCCACTCAGATATAAGTCAGTATTACCAAGCTGTTTTAAAGAATGAAAGCATGACACTTACCAATTTGTTCACTTTGAGTTGAGAGGAAAAGAACTTGAAGACTTCTGCTTTTTTGTCAAGAGGTTTAATGGTTAACTATACATGCAAAAGGAAAAAAAAAAAAAAGAAACACAGTAAGAAGGAAGAAAAATAAAGCAGAAACTATTAATAATAATGCAAACTTTAGCCCATCTCCACTTCTCTCCAGGGAAGCAGCGATTTACGCCACAAACATGGGGAAAGTGATGCAAAAATGTTTTGCTTAAAAGAATCAGAACCAGTGCTGCTGTTACAGAGGTTCCTCATCTGCTCCCATAGCAGGTTACGTTAGAAGACAAAGCCTCCCACAGACCCACCCCAGTGCCAGTTTGGATGGTGGTTTTCGTAATAATACCACCTGTGCATTGCACGCTATACTAAGAACACTGAAACAAGCACTGGTTATCAGGAAAACAGAATACATTACTAATTCCCAGAAGTAGTCATGTTCTTAAAGTCAGGGAGTTGTCAAACACCTCTCTGAATACTAGTCATTGCAGGTGTAAACAAAATGTATCAAGGGCCTGAAGGACTTGTTCTTCTGACTATCAGATAACAGTCCTGGAGCTCCTGCTTTCTCACATTTTCAGTCCTGTTTCCTAAGCTGTTTCCAGAGGACATGAAGGGCTTTCGTACTGCCAGGTCAGTACACAGTGTTTCACTTCCCATGTTGTGCTCTGTTTGGCTGCATAACAAAATATGGTTCCATTCTTTAAGATCCTGTTTTCTGTGACTCATGGGTTAGCTAGCACTCTATTCCTATAATTCATTTGCAATGCAATGCATAATTTCAGGCCATCCAAGTCACCAAGATCATAATGTCCTACAGCTCGTTTCACCCCGTAGGCAACAACTGGTTCAGTGTGTTGCCTTGTGAGGAGCAGGGCTGTGAATGTGTCAGTCAATATAGTGGAGCTTTAATATAGGGATGCCTAATTTCCAAACAATAGGGAGTTAAAACATTTTATGCACAGACCAGAGGAGAAGTTTAATATCACGCGAGAACCAAAAATTTTCTGGAGGCAGAACACCTGTAGGCTGCCCTGCCTGATTTAACGTATGCACATCTAACTCTGGACTGCAAATCTCATTCTCATTTTTTTTCAAAAGGTCCACAGAAAATGGAACAGGCTGTGCTGTCCTTTGGCTGACAAATTCCAGGTATTCCAGTACAAATGTAGTTTTTCTGGTTTTGTTTTTCTGATTATAGCCTTCCATGTAGCCACATGATTTGTAATGACTGTAAATTTCACCCACTCCCCACTGTACTTCCTATAAGTAAAAGACAGGCTCTGAAATCACAGTGAAATTGCAGTGGTAGGGTTGTGCTGAAGACTGAAATCACGCACTGACAAACTTGGTAGAATTCAGGCAGAAAAACATGTGTATCTCCCTGCATGTCTCCTCTTGCCACTGTGCTTCAAACCTCATCTACAAGGACACCTTCGGCATGTGAAAAGGGCATTAAGTTTTTACAGATCATCTAATTCCT
>NW_009616940.1:50546-72469 GCF_000690535.1 Cariama cristata
TGAAGAAGCTAGTCACAGTGGCATTCATAATACCTATCTTTTTCAGAGATCAACACACTTATTTTGCAAAGGACAAGCAGCAGGGAAGGAACCAGAACAGAGGGCTCCAAAAGTCTGAAGAGTTCAGAGCAGCCTCTGGCTCCTAGGGGAACTGAGGTTATGCAGCGCATCTGAAAGGCAGGTCTGTTATTTTTAGTTTCGTAACAAAGCTCCCTAGGATTTTCCCCTTCTCCCCCAAATTATTTAAACAGAGACAGCTTTCAGCCTGTTCCAAGAATCTCAGTCCACACCCATGCCCGCATAAAAAGAATAATATATCAAAGCCATCATACCTCTTTCTCACTATAGGAAATGTTTCTGATAGCGCTCCACTCAAATGACTTATTTGGAGAAAACCTGTTATTAATGCTGTAGATATGAATACCTTTGGCATCAACTCCAAGAAGAAGATCTGTATGGTTTTTATTTTGCTAAAAAACAATAGATATCAGTATATGCCATTAAGGGTGACATTAAACAACCACAGACAAGAACCACACTTATTCTAATACATTGGTATTTATCTGTATTTTTAGGAAATTGATGTTTCTACAAAATATTATGGATGTTGTCACTGCTGGCTAAGAAATCCAGTCCTCTAGGTTGACTATAGCAGCTCAAACTTTTAGACTATTTCTCCTCCTTCCTATTACATACCCAGAGCTACTCAAGACCTTTGTCAGACTGTAAAACGCTAATCTTAACTGGCTTATTCACCTACTCATTTAGTAGGCAAGTAAACCAAGTCAGGACAATCAGTACACAGCCGACCATCAGCAGAGAAAAGCAGAAGTCAGGAGTTCCAGTTCCAAACCCCCTGGAAGATTTTAAAAGGACAGTACCATCATCTACAGTGATTGAAAACTGCTAAAATAAAGCACTTACAGCAATTGGAAAATAATTGACACCATACATTTCCAAGTCTTGGGCAATTTTCAGGTAGTTCATCTCAGCTTCATCCCTAGAGAATAAGGCCATGATTATACTTGGAAATTCCTTGCCAACCTTTCTCTCCTAGCTGACTCTACATTTCCTACTTAGAAAAGAACAGGTAATCTGGTCCTTTGTACCGTCTTTAATTTTGCCACCTTACTCTCAACAATAGAAAAAGGATAATAAAAATGGGATCTCTACAGAATAAAGACAGTAAAGCTGTACCTATTTTGAATCGTGTAGTGTAACCTTTATTAAAATTCAAGTCCAGTCTTATCCTTGTGTTAGTTTTGCCATTCCACCATTATTATGTCTTGGAGACCTACCCTACCATTGTTTTCCATGACATGAGGATATTTCCTTCAGGAAACAGAGTTCATTCAAAAACAAGTCCTTAACAAATTCTAACCAGAGCTTTGGGCCGATGCCAAAGAAGGGTGAGAATCTCTCCACCTACCATTCTTCTCCCTTCAAGGTGAAGCATCAGTAAGTGTTGAGGAAAATAGTAAAAATAGTGCTAAGAAGCACCTAGAACAGCCAAAGAGAAACTGAACCGAAATATTAGGAAAGGCTGCCTCTGGGTGCCAACAGCTCCTACTTCCTGTTTAACTGAATTTCCAGGCATGCTGAATGTCTTGAAGTAGCTGAATGTCCACACGGACTAGCACCAAAACTCAGTCCTGGAATTACAATGCTGTGTCTTTACTGTTTTGGTTCCTTGCTAAGTATGTTGACACTCTTTTGAGCCATGGTTTTCACAAGGTATAAAAGATATCAGATGCATTCTTTTTATTGTATAGGGAGACTGGTGTGATACGGCTCCAGAAAGGCAGCTACTGCATAGGGCAGACACACCAGCAACTCCAGGTAGCTGACAGCCTTAAATGAAAAGGCTAAACTCTCAGAGCTAACTGCAAATTCCACACAGCCCAAACTTTCTGCAGGAACTTCTTTCTGCTAGCATACATGAACTCTGATGAGACAGGACTCATGGTTTAGATATGTTAGGTCATGAAGCTCTGCAAAAGCCCTTAGCTTCTGTGTTTACTTCAAAGCAAGTCCAGTTTACAAGCCCTTGGAGGCCTATACAAGACATTTTTTACCCCAGGTGAGTGGGTGTTTTTATCCTTAGTTATAAACGAACCTATTAACATCACAGCTTGGAAAACAGTATTTCTTTGCTTACTCTACAAAAGACAAATTTCACTGAAGACAGCAAATAACCAGTTACTGAAATGGATGGGGTTTCCAAAGAATGAAATTATTGCAATACCTGGCGATACCCCTGTGCTCAGCATACCAAGCAGTAATCTTTTCTTCCCACATCTCGGCTGTCAGCTGATACTGCCTGAGGACCTACATAGAAAGGAAGGAGTTTGGTTTCCTTTAAAGATACAAATACATGTGCTGCCTCTCCCAAGCAACATAAACGTAGTAATGCAGTTCACAGCTTGGTCATTTTGCCGAGTTCAGGGCAGACACAGTTTCTAATGCTCTGGTTAATCCCACAGCAATATCTGTGCTGCAACGAGTAGATTCAAAGATTTGGTTCTACACAGAATAAAGACTTACCCTTTTGGGTAAAAGTTCATCATGGGCTAGAAAGCCTGGCTCATGAAAATTTGGGTCGTAGTCACCATACTGTCCCAAGAAAATAAAAGTTTGTTAGATGCAGAATGCTGAACTTGTTGCTTGCATAGTTTGATGCAATTGCTTGAGGCAGACTGTTTTGGTTCTCACATATATGGGATAACACATAATAGACACGTGGCTCCCCTCATCTGAACTGTCCATGGAAGTTACTTCCAGCCTTTGTGCTATGCACGTGGTTCCAATACAGCCACGATGGTGGCCTATAACCTTAGACTTCAGTCCTAACCTGCAGCTCTCAGTTACTGCAGATATGAAGGAATTTCTCATGCCTTCATACTGTCCCTCCGAACTACAGGCTACATTCAGGAGCGTAAGCTCCCCTGCTCCTATAGCCTACTGCATATACGCTGGGCTGCTGCAGAGGGCCAGCCCTGCTAAGAATTTGTGTTCACCTCCTGCCATTGCATAAGTTTGGCCCTTGGTGGCATGAATTGAACTACGTTCTGAGAGATACTAAAAATCATCATGTCCTTCCATCATGATCTCTGGCATCAGCACCTGCTGTATCCATGGACATTTTTTATAACAGGAAATAATTCTAGCTGGGAGAGAGATTACATTAAAATGTTAGGTCCAAAGAAATCCCTTAAGGTGTGGAAGTATAGTATATAATACCAAAATCTTTGTAGTGGCTTCTAATGCTCATTTTTCTAGCTGTGCCTGTACCTCCCAGGATGACGTACTTCTTTAATTGCAAATTTTAACACTGCTGTGTTTTACATACCACCATGTATATGTGTTGGTTAAAAAAAAGAAAAATCAATTAAAAAAAGAGCGCTTCTATGCACAAACCTTGGCCTGAACAGCATAAGAAGCCAGTAAAACTGTTGCTTCTGGAGAACAATAGATTTCCTCATCCAGTATTTGTTTCTTAACCTAAATCAAGAGAAAAAGGGAATGAGTTAAAGAAGCTCAAAGCCAGGACTTAATGTCAGGCTTGAAATGAAACTAGACATGTCTGGACTATGATTTGGCACCAAACATCACCATTATGAGTTAGTAACAGCAATAATAAAATGGCATTCAGAAACACATGAAGCCTTTACTTAGCATTACATCTAATAAAAAAAACCCCAACTTTTGAAAGTTAAAGTGTCTTAATTCTAAGTTCATAGAAATGCCAGTCGGCTATCTCCACACATTTATACAAGGAGTCCTGAAAAAGAACGTGCTATTTTGAATTTTATTGTCTGCACTTCACTCCTTTTAACAATTCTTTTTCTTCCTGCTTTGGAAAAGTTAGCTTTACAACACAGAAACATAAAATTTAAGGTTGGAAGTGACCTCTGGAGGTCATCTAGTCAAAGCAGGTCCAACTAGACCAGATTGCTCAGGGCTGTCCAGCTGGCTAGTATTGCCAAGGACAGACACATACTAAAAACCATAATAGTATGTTCTCAAGCTTTCCAGAATGAGAGAATAAAGGAGACCCCACAAAGGGAAGCTCACTAATAGAGCACTTAATTTATTCAACTACAGTGGTATAAGCACAACAAAAATAGAGGCTTAAAAATAAAAGCCTAGTATGAATGGTAAGGAGTCTTTTAACATTCTTTTCATTTTGATAATGTATGGTGCTACCAAGATCAGAGGTGTAATAGTTTGTAAGATGTTGCTTGATTTTAAATCAGTTGCATAATTTTTACTTGAAAACCTAAAGAACAAAAGGGAAATTAATCTTCACAAATCCTGTTCTCAGGTGTAATGTATTTAGCCTACTGACAAGCACAAGACAAAAAAATTTACATAATGCAGAGTCTTAAACATTTCCAAAAAGAAAAATTACTTGAGATAGCACTGAGCTATCTTTACAAACACACTTTGGCACGGTAGGTACTGTGAACTGAAATGAACTATCAAGAAAGTTTTTCTTTTAAATTTAGTCTCTGGTGAGCACAATATATAAACCTGAATTATGGTACAGGGAAAATTCTTTCTAAACTGTTAAAATGGAAAGAATGAAGAGACTGAAAAGACTTTTCTTCCAAATTGGAAAGCTCCAGCTTTCATATTCCATGGTGCAAATTGTACATTTCAGAATTAGAAAAACTCAAGATAAATCCCCCGTAAGTGTCTGGGGGTTTTTTCTGATTAGTTCTTACAAGGACTTTTTTTATACTTTTCATGAAAGAGCAAATTACCTAAACTTTAAACAGACAACATTTGGCTTTAGTCATTTACATTTATTCACACATTTTGCAAAAAGCTGTTATGCCACATTAATCTGTAAAGGTCTGAATAGTCAGTAGAGCTGAAATCTGTAGGCATCCAGATGTCTGTACATGTTTTTCCTATTAGCATCCAGGTGTGATCTTAAGTTCTTATAGTCATGAAACTTTGCAAGTTCAAATTTGTTTCAGTCTTGTTTTTCTACTTTGGAATGAGAAGAATTTGTTAATTGCATATCTGCTAGTCAAGGCAGGTTCATGGAGAAAAGAAAAACTGAAAAAACTCAGGATTAAAAGACTAGGAAAAGAGTTCTGCCCCTCTCATTCCTTTCCAAAATTAGCTTAAGAAACAAACTGCCAAGTGGTTAAGAGTTCTGGATGAAGTTCTAGTTAGTATATTAACCCTCAGAACAACAGCGTTTTCCCATTATTTCAGTTACACATCCTCCTCAGGGAACAAGTGTATTTACTGTGTTTATTTACAGATGCAGACTGAATTTATTCCATACACCCAATCTACTTGCACAGACATGTACTGCTGAAAGCTACCAGAATAAAGCAACACACCAGAAGGTTGTAACTTGCAGAAGACTCTACAAGAAGTCAGGAGAGAAGCTAGCTGTCAGACATTGGAACAAACAGCTGACCAACAAGCTACCATCCAAAACGCAATGCTTGTGTACCTGGGGCTACAGCTACAGCCTGCTGCTGCAGCTATGGAGCCACAGCATGGCTATTCCTGGTTGATGCACCTTTATTTTGATAATGAAGCATTGCACTCCAAGAATTTGTTCCTTCACCTACTTTCCAATGGAGCTAAGAGAACCCTAACAATTTCTGGGACAGAAAACCAAGTGGCAAATGAGAAAGCTGCCTCTGCAAAGCTGCTAGCATCAATGCATGTGCAAGGTTAACTTTGTTACTTTTACTGGCTTCCATCTTACAGAAATTTGTAAATCTGTAAGAACCACCACGGTGTACAAACCAAGCTGTGTTCACACAGCTAACAAATTCTGCTCTTGAGCACAGTATTGCTGTCCTGCAGCTCCTCAGCAGCTGCACCTATGGCAGAGCTGAAATGAGTTCTGTGTTATTTGTAATGAAGATTTGTCAGGGCTAGGGATTTATTCTGATAGCATGAGCAGCAGGCACCCAGTTCAGTGGGGTGGGGAAAACAACTCAAACTGGCTAATTTGACTGGCAGAAGTCAGTGTGTGCAAGTCTGGACATTTCAGAAGAATATCAACACTGTACCAAGAGAAGAGCACTTCTCGTCCAGGGGCTATCAGATAATACAATGATGTCTCCAGACTTTGTCTTTAAAAGGATCACACATTGTGGTGAATCTTCTGAGTCGTAGCTGTGTATGCTGCTCCACTCCTTTTGAAACTTGCTAGATGAACAAACCTGTATTTCAGAATGGCTATCAAATTCTATGATCTTTTTCCCCTACAACCCAAAATGAAGATTTAAGAAGGACAGCTTAGGGAGTTCTTGTTTTCTAGTGATTGTGCCTTCTACAGTCATACATAACAAGATCTCCCAGTAACCACCTGGACTATTTTTAGGAACTCGCAAGGTTTAGTTTCAGGGATAGGCTGCAGTCACAGGTCTTGTTCCATCTGCAGCTGATACCGCTGAAAAAGCTTATTGTCCCCAACTGCTTATCACCATTCCTTCCCTCTTCTCCACCTTCACAACTGCCACCGTAATTGCTTGTGTAGTCACTCCCCAACACAGTGGGTGCATCTAATAACAGGTTGCTTCTAATTCTGCTCATTTTGAAAGAACTAGGTTAGGGAATGGTTACACAAGAGGTTACACCAGCAGGTCTAAGACAATGATGACAAGGAGCTGTTGAGACTCTTCATCCAATCTAGCTGCAGTCAGAGCAGACCAGATGACACAGTCCTCAAGAGAACTTCTGAAACTGATAAAAATGATGACTTCACTTTATACTTCTCAGCACTGACCAGTTTGGGGAAAAGCCTCACAGTTCTTCAAGCAGTGCTAGCCTTGCATGGATTTTTTTTTTTTAAACACACTATAGAAGCAAAACAAGTCTGGAATATCCAGATGTGGAAATATCACCCAAACTGCTAGGTGAAAAAGTCATTTTACAGGTCTCCGCAATTTAACTCCCATTCCTAGCACAAACAGTAAGAGAAGCCATGAAGAGAACAAAAACCTGCAGAAGGCAAACAACATTCAGCTTACCAGTACACAAAACCACGGCAGTCAAGAGAGATGACTGTATTTCATAAAAATGAGATCTTTAGAGAGACACTGATACAGCTGAAGCCAGCAGAATCATTCTGAGACTAAAAGCTGCCAACAAGATCAAAGACAATACAAAAGGACTGGGGTAAATACAGAAGGAATTCATGGTTAAAAAACTGTTCCTGACCTGAAGGAAGAATAAATGCTGGGTAATTTCCTGTAATAGTTCCTCTTCTGCCTTCTCTGGGTAGAATTTAGCCAAAAAATGAAAGCTAATGGGATCTTCTTTGGGGATTTCTTGATCTAAAACCTGTTTACAGATAAAATAAAATCAGGAGCACAACCAGTACATAAATGTCTCAAAATAATATTCCAGAGGAAAATCAGAAAACAGCTGACAATCCACTTAAAGTAGCCTTTCCATATTTTAGAAAGAAGAGCAATGCTGAGCTTTAATCTAATAGCAATCAGTGCATATAGTAGTGAGTGGTGTATGAAACTTCAGGTCAAATGTGACAGAAGCAATCAGACCTAATAACGAATTTTAGTCTTAAAATTATACCATCTAAAATTATGAGTTGTCATGTAACATGTTCCTTTAGCTCCTGTGCTAAAAAAAAGTAAATCTTTTTAGAAGAAAATTGCCACACTTATTTTTTCTTTCCTATACCTTTTTGTCCATCTTTAACCAGGTGCACATTCCTTTTATTGTGTACTGCAAGCCAAAGAACCAAGTCTCCCTTAAACCAAGTGCTCGGCAGACCAGGTCAAATAAGTCCTTTCCCTTCCACTTCATCTGAAAGAGGAAAAGAAAATTAAGAAAAACAGGTATGTATTGAATGAATTTGCTGCATTTTAGTCAAGCAAACTAGGCTACCATTTGCTTTTCTCCCATGAACTCTTATTTCACCTTTAGCATTTCAATGAAATATGCCTACTGTTGTCTACAGCAAAGGCATAATAGTTACAATGCTCTACCTCCTCTTCCTCTCCTCCAGAGAAAGATTCACAGAGCAGCTGCAGTCATTTAACCACACCATCAAGCACTTTATGAGCACAGGGAAGGAGGATTGTATTATTGATTTCCTAGGACACGGCAAGGCTTTATTAATATTTGTAAAAATGTTATTTAATAGTTTATACAAATTGGAGAGACTGACAGAAGGCCAGGGAAAATCAAAGAAGTGTCAGGGCACAGTGTAGAAATGCCAAACAATGAAAGCAAATCCATCTTTCACATACATCAGCTATTTCAGTGGCACCAAGCCAAGCCTTTATGCTACTCTGATTGAAATGAACAGGAACCTGTCTTCTAGAGTAATTTAGTAGCCTGGCTCCATAGAGAGCAAACTTTGATTAAAGGTACTGAAATTCACACACATATGATGCCTCATTTTTTCACTGAATAGGCTGCACATCTGTTTCTTCTATTTGGCTACATGTTAAAAAGATGATTTTGTCTAATTGCATGGGTCAGCCACTAAGAATTTAATGGCAAAAAAAAAAAACTTTTAGGCAATATTTGGATGGAAAGTAGGAAATCATCCCAGCAAAAGAGCAATATTTGGGGAGGAGCGAAAGATAGCAAAGAAAGGAATACATTAAGCTGCATTTGTTAACAAGGATTCTGATCTATAAATCAAATTTTCCAAATCCTTTATTTTCACAACTCTGCCTCCAAGTATTCAAGATCACTACGTCACAGAAGTGCACTACTTATGACTAATCTATTCTGTCTCTGAGGGACCTGGTAAATGAAATACTAAATGCCCCACAAGACAGTCAAGTCTCTCATTAGAATTGCCAGTCCCACTGGACCTCAGTTTTCTAATTCCTCTTCTAAAAAGAGCTGTGTGTCTTTTTTTGCCTTTGCTGGATGATTACAAATTCATCAGGCGCAGTTCTGTCTCCTCAATAGTGCAGCCCAATTCATTTAGCAATTGATCACTTGCTGTATTTGTTTTCTTCCACATTATTCTGCAGTCATGATTTCTCTACCCAATTTACTAGATAGCTGTAACTAATAAAAGAAAAGCTAGCTTTTTCATTTGATCATTTTTCTCTTCTGCCCAGAGATACAAAACAGCCACTGTAGTTAAAGAAATAAACTGGAATTTAAAAATGGCAAATTTGAAGGGAATGTCCCAGATCAACTGAGCACAAAAATACCATTTCATAGATTATTTTATAAGCAACATCTTAGGACCAGCTCTGACCAGACTTCTTTATCCAAGCTGGCAGCATCTTAAAGAGCTGTGCCACTTACAAAAAAAGACTTTTGTGGAGAACTAGGTATACTTACAAACAAGCCCTGCATCATGTGCTGGAATGCTTATGAAGAAAGCAGGCCTACTGCTAATTTAGCAGTGTCAGTCAAATGGATTTAATGGAAACAGCTTTAAATTCTGAATAGTCAGAGTTGTTCAACAGAAGAATGCATATGAGACCAAGTAATTCATTGTTTATAAAAAGAATAGATCAGTTTTAAGACCATCCATGAACTGATAAATTTGAAAAGTTCCGATTATGTCTTGCTAATACAAAGGTCAGTCTACATCTTTCTAGCATTCTGCTGAGGACTCTTACCTCACAGCTGAACTCCATTTCAGCATCCACTGTTATAACTTTGACTTTAAAAGTCTTTGGTTGTTTCTTCTTTAGGCCTCGGATGGACATATTTTTTAGTTTATGGGGATAGCCACACCTGAAATCAAACATGCATTACATTTAGGGCTGGAAATTCAGTAATATTTTCTTGGATAGATTCCAAAGTAGGATGAGTCCAGCCTTGCAGAATAAAGTCACTTTTAAATATGCAGTTCTGTGTCCAAGACAGTAAGAAAGGACGTTGAAACCAAAATATAGTTTGACCTTTAAATTTAGTTTGCTCTTTAAAATAAATTTCTCAAAAGTGTCATTCCCGTCTTTCCTCAGACCTCATCAAACACTGAGTTACTACAGTACTAGAAAGAACATCATTCAGACCTTATAATGCAAGATCCAGGGACCTGCCTCTCACTACAGCTGAGGACATCTAAGAAACCTCCAACCCAGCCCTCATGCTCCATGCAATCACCCACGTCCATGCAATTCAGCAGTCTCTTGCAACAAAACCCTGCAATGGTTGAATGTTTACAGTTTCATAGAACTAATACCTGGCTTTTTAATAATGCCAACAGAAATATGATGTTCCTCATCCCTTTTACATATCCAGGCAAAATTCCCTTTCTCAAAGGTCTCCATGGCAAGTACCAACACCAAATGCATCAGTGGAAGCTCCATTTGTAAAACACATGGTAGAGCACTACATCACACAGCAAAATCTTATGATACCAAATCCAACTCAACCCCTTTCCATCAGTTATGGCTCCTTGAGCAACTAACCTGCTGAGTTGCTTTACAACATGAGATCTTAACTCCCTGAAATGATACAAGTGCCAAGAATATATGCAGTGAAATTAAGCTGAATTTACCATGTTCTCTTGGGCATACTAACTCACAATGCTGAAAGTTATTTAGAACAGAAATTCTCCCAGTGGAGTTTTTGTGAGATGAATTTAACTTTCCAGAAGCCTACAGAAAATGCCTTCACAAATCTTCTATTCTAAATGCAACCGACTGCATGCCATCAAGAAAACTGATGAGACATGCTATTTCCACAGCCACAAGGGTTTTATGGGTACCTTTCAAACCAAATGTTGAAAGTTGGAGTTAAATGATTATGTGAGTCTGTACTATGCAGTTCTCAGATGTTTACTTCTGAGCACAGCACAGCCTGTAAAGATTTCTTCTTTTTATGTTATAAAATTAACAGCTTAGACTTGCACAACCTAGTTAATATCTGTGAACTATATAGGTCAAGAAGAGACTGAGGCATTCTTGGTTTCCTACAATGTAAGACTACTACGGTGTGGCAGACTTCCAATCTCTCCGTAAGGAATTCCAAAATAAAGTACAAGGTTAAACTGAAAAGTTCCATTTGTCTGTACCTTCCAGGATTTTATAAAATATCTTGTCCCATTCTTTTCGTCTGCTGAACTCTACATTGCCTTGCAAATGTACTGATTATTTTCTGCTTACTTTGTACATGCCCCTCATCCAGAAATTTCAAGTAGCTAAATAGGAGATAAAATTTACATGGAAGTTTTTCTTTTCAAATTGTAGGGAAGCTGAGGCAGAGAACAGATGAGTTAGTTACCAAATCATATGGACACCAGCAGCAGAGTTGAGAACAAGTACTTGAGACAACTGAGAGTGGGGAAGAAAAGCTCAGGATGAAATTCATCTTTCTGACACGACTGAGACCAGTTGAGGAGTTCTCTACCTCCAGTTGGCTCTGGTAAAGCTTCTGCTGAAGTCTTCTTCAGTTTGGAGCAACACACTTCAGGGAATATAATGGAATAACTGGAGAGAATCCAAAGGAGAGATCCGAGGGCTAGAAAATAATCTGTGGTAAAATGAAAGTACCGGTTAGTACAGAGGATGACAAGTATGGTAAGACATTATAATGTCTGCTCTTCATGACCACAATGGTTAGGACAAGGAATAATAGGCTTAGTTAAATTGCTGACAGGTTGCACACTGAGAAAAATTCACTAACAATAAGAATATTATGATGTTGGAAAAGCATAGTATGGAATTTCTACCTTTCTGAACTTCTATCCAAAACAGCATGGCAGTATTTGCTCCCTCCTCAAAACCAGAGGGACCTACATACCCTCAAAGCACTCCCCAAGCTGGCCCTTCTGCTCGTGTCTGCCACTAGTCCTAGGAGAGGCCAGTTCACACTACCAAGAATCAGCACAAGCCAGGGTGCTTCAGGGATAGGCATATCCAGAGCCTAAATCTCATCACCCCCAGTGTACCCCCTTGTCCTCAGGGAATATTTTTTTAGAGGAGCGAAAAACAGATCTTGCCACAGAGTGCGTTTCCTCTATAATTTAGGCAACACCTCAGGTCAGAGCCTAGGTCCTTTCTACTTAGGATAGAAAAGTGTTTTCAATTAAGGGGAAAGGAATATTTAAAAATCAAAAAATGACCACAGTAGTATGGTGTAATGTGACCACAGTAATATTGAGAAGGAGAGCATCATGCAAAGGTATCCAAAACAGCAGTAATTATCCCAGTAATTTCTTGATCTCTAATCGGCAAGCTGCAACACAGCTAACAGCAAAATTATACTTTAACCTGTTACATTCCAAAGGTCTTTCCTGTCCAGTTTTCTTCAAAACCAGAAATTTACTGTAAATAATTGTAGCATTGGATACAGCAGTTAAAGCACGAGAACTACAAACTACTATACAATACTGGAAACAACTCCTTCTTCTATTAGTTCTAGAAGAAACACCAATGGCTGAAAACAAAGGAGAAAAAAGCTTCGTAATTCATTTTTAATATGTAATTTGAAACGGCCAATTGAATTAAACAGGAACTTGGAGTTTGGGCCAGTACAGAACATTCTCAAAGAGTTTCATATGGAAAACGTTGAACAGATAAAATTGAACAACTGCAGAAGAATGTACTAATTTTCTCAAACTATGACAAAAACACCAGAGCCCTTCATTTTGACTTTGAAGTTCTTTCTTTTTTCTTGTATAACCTGGTTGAAATGACAATATAATTTGTTCAACATTTCCAATAGCATTTTTTTTTTCTTTCCAGAATTTTTATTCCATGGAAAAGTACATTCTGACTCACAGTGAAAAGACATTCTTGAATATCAAATTTTCCCAAGAAATGTAAACTGCATTTTAATCAATAGCACTGGTAAAGAAATAAAAAAGGTTCACACTGAATAGCTTAAATGAATGTCAGATACTGACAACGTAAGCAAAAGCACTTAACAGTCAAGTTTTTAGAAAAATAACCTTTTCAAATAAGAGATATCTTGCCGAATAAGACAATCTGGGTTTGCAATCTTTTGTTTAAATGCAAAAGCAATGCACTCTCTAGATCCCTGCTAATAACAACATCTAACTGTGAATCATGTGCAACGCGTTTCAAGATAGAGCTTCTGTCACTGAGCTCTAGTGATTTATTTCTGCAGTTGCTACAGAGATCTAAGCTCAAAACCCAGAAGCAGCAAAATGCGATAGATCAGAGCCACCCAAATAACACATTAATCCAAAATAGGGCAGGGTGATAAAAGACTCCTGTCCAGCCAGAATCTGGGAACAGATAGTTCAGAAGCTGTGAATGTCCACAGCTTCTTCTGCACCTTAGGAAAACGAACAGAAAGATTATAAAAGCTTTGCTTGATGAGGGGAACAGAAGTGCAGTGATGAGGAATATAATTTCCAGGAACTACATGGTCCCGACTCTGCCTTTTAGCATGTTCATGTCCAAGACGAAAGAACTGACATCCACCAGCTCTGACTGGATTATAGTCTTCGCCCTTCTTGACAAACGAGTGCCTAACCAAAACGTGGGGGTGCAAGGGAAGCTGGGAACAGCAGGCAATAGCAAGAAGAACTGGCAAGGCGACTCTTGCAAGGACTGATGCTTATCTGTATCACAGCACTAGATGGGCAGTTAAGTTACACCACTGCACTGCACATTTTATTGAAATGGGAAAGAACCCATACATCAGGTACCACTTGGAGCATTAACTGAAAATTACAAAGAGAAAGAAAATGAAGTCAGCATCCACCCCAAAAAGCTCAATAAACCCACCAGAATTCAGTACATTACAGATAGACACAGAGAAAGACCTCAACAAACAAGGTGCAATTAACCTTCCCAAGAATGATAGTACCATTTACTTTCAATTTAGCATTTCCAAGGTGAATGGATGGTTTGCAGGGCTCTCCACAGGATATGCAGATTTCCCTTCACATGGCACTTGCTCTCAGCAACAACTGTGCATGAGCTATTACCATCCAGTCACACTTTGGTCAGCCACACTCAAGTGAAAAAGCATGTTTTCACACACACAAAAAGCCAGCAGCACTTTTTAAGGTGAGACCTCCTTAGTTGCAGCTGCAGACAGGCTAGGAATTAATGGCCCCTCTCTTACACCCTCGAAAGCACTCTGCCCTTAAGGATCAGCAACTGTACCATCAGCTAGCCAAGTCCTTACACAAGCTGGAAATACAAAACCCTTGGGAGTGCAGTATAGTTTAAAGAAATAGGGTTTGAGAAGTACTTTAAGAGCCACCAATAGAAGATGCTTGAAGCATCAACTGCAAAAGTACATTAACATAACTACTGCTACAATTTGAAAGTCTCCTGTCATTGCTGAAATATGTACTGCAACTCTTAATCGCAAATTTCCCCAACTCATTATGTTTCTCCTGGTTCCTGGATTTCTATACTTAAGCTCAGAAATTAATGCAAGCAATTTGAATGCAGACAATACAGGAAAGTGTTGTGGGCTTTTTACAGTCGTTGACTCACGCTTCTGCCTGTGCTCCCTGCCCTGCTCAAGTAACAATTTAAGCAAAGAATTCCCTGTTTTAAAATGGGTCAGCAATATAAAGGTTTTTCTTACCTCTCAGTCTAAAAAGAAGTTATCTAAAGTCACCAGTTGGAATCAAGACTTACCTCACAGATCATCTTCTGAGCAAAGATAAGAAGAAAAAAAATTCCTTTTTAATCCAAAACTCCATATTTTTCAGTAGACATCAATATCCAGCCCTCACAAGTTCTGCCACTGAAAATAACATCCAAGAACAACTTTTATACTTGATCCCCTTTCCTTTGTTTCCTATGAACTGCAGCATGTTAGCGCCCTCTGAAAAATCAAAGAATTGCTTTCCCAGGTGATATGAAAGGCTCTTAACCATTTCCTGCCTGTGCCAGCAAGACTCCTCCCAACTTCCCTCCACTGTAATTCAAGCAATAAGGCACTAAAATAAGAGAAGCCCACGAATCTTGACTTGGATATCTGTAAGAACTGATAATCATCTTCCAAATAACTCCTCTGATAGTATTTGATCAAACTGTTTCAACAGTGTCTCCAGCCATACAAAGAACAGCCTGTTCTCACCATACCCAGCCACCTTAAAAGGGGAAGCTGCAGTGTTGTCCTACTAAGTAAATACAATTCCCTACCTGCCCTCTTCCTGTGGTGAGAGGGGATGGGACAATAATGCCTAAAGAGAACAAGCCTGAAAAGCAGGCATCAGCCAAAATACTTGCCAGCAGAAAAAGATAAATGAACACATTTAAATGAAAAAAGGGATGGCCTCAGCCTGAAGTCACAGGAAGAGAGACCACAAGCTCCATGAGCTGCCAGGAGCACACTACCTCAAAGGCAATTGCAGAGTTAAGGCTTTTTTTGCCATCATTCAGTTTGTAAGTTTTGTTTGGGGTTTTTTTTTTTAACCCTCCATTTTAGATATAGATTTACAGAAACTGAATTTCTACCAGGGTATGCATAAGCAAGGACAACAGGCCAGCTCTCACTTCATACATGTTACAATTATTTCAGATTTACATGGAAAAGCCTTCAAGATTTGGCTCATTTACATAACAGTAGGTGGAACAGTGCAGAGCTACTTCATGTGCAAACAGACCTCAGTGCCATGTACCCACAAAAAAAAGGCTGTGCTGACCGCTTCATCCCCTGAAACGCAGGGTGTAAAATGGCACCTCAGCCTCCTCACCTCCTTCCAGCGCCTCCAGCCCAAGGCCTGCTGCAGATTCTGTCCAGCCCCGCAGCACAACACATTGCTGCTCAGCGTGGCACTCTTCAGCAGTTATTTATACCAAGAATCAGGCTGAATTCAGCCGTGTGAGCCCACAGGGACCAGAGACAGAGCATGTCTCCCCACAGTGACTCCCTGAAGAAACAGGGCCCACACCCAGCACCCACTCCCCAGTCTCCCCTGGCTGCAGGCCCAGGCAGGGTACCCTGCCCTTCTCAGCCTAGGAGAGTAGAAAAACCTCATCTCCACCAGCTTTAGTCACTGACTGCGCGCTAAGGCAGCTTCATGGGCAGCATCCAGCGACCACCAACACACAACGGTCCCTCACCCGCTTATGAAAGGGCCAGGGTCTCTGCCTGCTCCTTTAAATGCTCCCCAGGAGGCTCCTCCCTCCCTCGCCGCTGGCCCCGCCCCACTGCCGCGCTCTTCTTCCGGCTTTGGCTCCGCCCCTTCCGGCTCCAGTGCTTTAAGGCCCCTGAGGCGCAGTGGCGGGAGTGTTGGCGGTGAGAGGGGCTGGGGGGTGGCGGCTGTGGAGTGGCTGGCGGGCGGCGGCTGTGGCGGGGCCTGGATGGGGGCTTACTGGGCTGGAGCCCCTCTGTGGGAGGGGGCTGAGGTGCTGAGTTGGGGCCTGGCGCTTGCCAGACAGGGCCTTTCCCCTCAGCCCTCCTGGCAGGGAAGTTGCTGAGGCTGGGCCTGGCGCGGAGAGCTGCGGAGTCCCGGGGGGGCGGACGGACGGACACGCGGGAGGCTCTCAATCTGTTTGAACTTTCTCTTTTATTCTCCTTTTCGCCGTGAGACGCCGAGCCTATCTGTCTGGCTTCTGCCTTCGGCTAGCTCCCTTGTGCTTTGTGGGTGTTCCTTATTTTGTACACGTTTGCATCTTGGTGGCCTGGTCACTGTGTGGTTGGTGGTGGTTAGCCCTGTTTTACAGAAGGAAGGCCTCTCACACTGACTCCCATCTCCAGCCCTGTGGATCACACAGCTGAGTCAAGGATGGTAAAAGCAATCCTGAGCATTGCTGCTTGAAGCATTTAATCCTATGGATGTGACTGTATCCCAAAAGTTTTCTTTTGAGGTGTTGCAACATCAAAGCAAGTGTCATTTAGTCTTAGAAAATGGATAGATGAAGAATTCAACAGGTGTCAGTTGTGCTTAACTGTGCCTGGCTGGGTGGAAGTGAAAAAGGTCATTAGTCTTTGTTGCTTTTATTATTGGTTCAAGTCTTCTAATATTTAGCTATCTGTTTTGCTCATGACTATGGCAAGAGTGGTACAGAAAGCTCTCCTTAATTAAAGCAAATAAGATAATGGAGTATAATTACAGGAAAGAACTAACTGAAAAGTGATTACACTTACTGTAGGTCAGACAACTCTTTGATAAGTCATTAATGCTTTGAGAAGCTTATTACTTTTCTTAGGTTTCGTCAGCTCAGCTAATAATGAGATACATAGAAGCAGATGACTTTCTGAACAAAAGTTACAGGCTGCTCCCTATTTGGGCTAACTCTCATCATAGAGACCTGATTAACAGGTCTCCAGCAAAAACAGCTGCTGGTCTATGAATTAAATTCATAATAACTTCCACAGCTACACATTTTGGTGTTGTGTATGTGACAATTGGTATGATTCAAAGGAATTTTGTGGACTTTGTGAGGTAGGGTCTAATCCTCACACTATTATGTCCATTTTTACCGCCATCCTGAAGTAACTTTCCCTGGTAATGGGGACATGTTCATATCCCTTCTTATACTGTAAAACAAGGCTGAGGTAGTGCAATATATGGAGTTTTGAACTGCTTGTATCTACAGTGTTTTTCCAACAAAATGACCTGATTAAGCTGTTAGTCTGAAATAGAAATCATAATTTTGGTTTTGATCAGAAACTGGTTATGTTTTTTTGTTAAAATAACATGTCTGCTTGCTTGTTGCCAGGCACTGGATGACCATAACTAAACAATGTCTGTACCCCGTGGAGCTGTCCATGCAAAATGGATAGTAGGGAAAATAGGAACCAAAATGCAGAAAACTGCCAAAGTGAGAGTGACAAGGCTTGTGCTAGATCCTTACTTACTAAAGGTAAAAGCTGGTTAACAACTTGTCTTGCATGGTAATTTTTGTACTGTGTGGAGCAATGTTTTATGGATTTGACTCTTAGCATTTTTGATAGCTCTTCACAATGCAGGCTCCTTAAGGAACTTGCATAATGATTTAGCTGTGGGGATGACTGCAAAAGATGAAAAGCAGAGTGTTGTGAGGACACTTCCTTTCAAATTACCTGCTAAAGGTATTTCTTTGAAGTGCTTTGTTAATGCACTTCCTTTGAGAGGGTATGTTTTGGTTGTTCCACAGACTTATTTTTCCATATTGATTTGGAGTATGCATTGTTTTGCAAACTTTATATTAGTCAGCTTTACAATAAATTTTGTAGCAGTTTTTCTGTATGCATAATTGTAAGCATATTTAGTATTTGAATCTGTACTGTGTGCTAGATGAGCTTTGTATTTATCACTTCTTGTCAATGTGTTTCAAACAGGGAGGTTAAAATTAGTATTTTATCCATTTTTAGATAGGGAAGCCATGGTACATGTAGGTAGAACAACGTGCCTTTGACCAGAAGGTTAAGGATTGAGTCAGGATTAGATAATGGGTCTTGCAGATCCCAGTCCAATACTTTACACAGTAGAAGAACCTGTTAATTTCTTTCTTAAAAGAAAGATTCTGAATTCTGCTGTTCCAATAAGAATATTGAATTTTATATGAAAGAAAATTAATTGAGCAAGAAAACTTTCAAATGACAAAGTTCAAAGTAGTGATTTTGGGGCTGATGAACTTTAGACATATTAGAATAAATAAGAATTAATATCAGTTCTTGAAGTGTGAATTGCACAGGAAAGTCATTCAGGTTGAAAGAGCCAAGGCAGCTTGCTGAAGCAGTGTTGATGTGAAGCATCCTAAGGAGAGGAAAGGCTAACAGCAGAACTAGAGAGTAGAGAGGCCAGTGGAAAGTGGTGATACTGGGAAAGGGAATCTATGTTAAGTGAAGAGCTTGTTATTTTTACCTGTATCCACATGTTCACTATGAACAGCTCTTTGTACTTGGCTTTTTCTTCCCCATCTCCTTTTTTACAGGCTTGGCTGGCAATGACCTGACCAGAGAGGTTGTCAGGGAAGGGTAGTGCTGTGCTTTCTTTGGGAAAAACAGTAGACTGCACAGTTGCATTTCTCTTCATGACCCAAACTGAATCTAATTTTAAAAAATATAAGACTCTTGTGAAATTTAGTTTGTTTTATATTAACTATATATTTGCAAATTCCTTAATTTTGAAATCTAATGCCAAGGTTTTGTTTTTTCCTTCTACAGTTCTTTAACAAACGAAAAACCTATTTTGCCCATGATCCATTGCAACAGTGTGTTGTTGGAGACATTGTTCTTCTGAAAGCTTTGCCTGAGCGAAGGAGCAAACATGTGAAACATGAACTGGCTGAAATTGTTTTCAAGGTTGGAAATGTCATAGATCCAATAACAGGAAAGCCCTGTGCGGGAACCAGATTTCTTGAAAATCTGTCCGATTCAGAAAATCTGACAGAAGCAGATACTACCTATCTAAGTGAAAAACTTCAGGAACTTAAAGTTTGTTCAACAGACAAATAGCGGGGAAAACATTTAAACAGAGCTTTTCAGCTTGTCTCTGTCAGGGATGTTTGGGGCTCTGCTGTTGTATGTTAAATGTTTCAGTGAAAATTGTAGTCAAAATAAATAGTAAACATAGTTGCTTATAAGAACAGATGTTACAGGTTGATAGGCACCTCAGATCTTTAAATGGAAATACAGAGAAAATGTGAGTTTAGTGTTAACACTTCATTTTGTTGTATGTAGTTTTCCCCCAAGCCTTGACAGTTTCTCACTTGGAATGACTCTTCTGTGTTGAGAAAGACAAGAATATAACTCTGTAATGTTTAAGATTGGTGGGAGGGTCATATTTGATTGTTCTGTATTTCAGACAGTCTTTTGTGGTTTGTAGGATAACTTAAGATAATAAACCTTTTGAAAGGAAGTGTAGGATTTCAAAACCAGCTACCTCTATGTGTCCTTATTTCCTATTACAGTTGCTCATACCACAATAGAACTTTGGGTAGCTTGGCATGATTGCCTTTGTAACCTGTCCAAAGGAAGTATTGAGTTCTGGGAGAGATGGATTGCTTTGAACTGCCAGCAGGAAATAGAAGCTGATGGGAATACAAAGCCAAAAAGGTTGAAGTCAATATGGTTAGATTTAGTCTCATCAGAAAAGCTAATTAAAACAACACATTCTGGGAGAGATACAGGTACTAATTTGCTGCATACTTTAATATGAAACTAGAAGGGCATAGCAGTTAATGATTAAAGATCACTTTATCCTGCTATGGCTCTGGGGATTTTGTGTCCTGTCTTCCAGGACGTAAAGCAGACTAAGAGTGTGCAGCTGTTACAGCAGCCTTGTGTTGATGACTTTTTCCATTCAGATCTAAAGGGTCATCTGCCTCAAAACCCAGCATTTGTGGGGACGGTGTTCCATGTCCCTGTGTGGAGGGGGGAGTGGTATATTAAAGCTATGAGGAATCCTTTTTGAAGTGTCTACTGATGTCATTGGTCTTTGTTCAAGATCAGGGGTTAAACAAGGTGTATCTGAACAGAGTTCCTCTGACCTAAAATATCTTTAAGAAACAGAGATAGCTTACACTAGTAACTTAGCAGTTGTGTTTTCTTCCATTGTCAGAGTGGTATACATTATTTGCCCTTTAACTTCCCTCACTTGCACAAAATCAGTTTCAGCTGCTGGCAAAATGCTAACAAAGTCCAATTGAACTCCGCAAATTTGGGCCAGGAAGAATGAGAAACTTAAATTTTCTTCAGTGTTTCAAACCAAAAAGTACTGCTCTTTGAATGCTAGTCCTCAAGTACTGTCCTGCATGTCAGATCAATAAGCTGGGATGTCAAGACACTTTGATTCAAATGTCTGTGTAAATCAATAACATGAACATAGTCTCTGGCTTTGAGGAAGTGGCTTAAACATATGGCTGTAGGTTATTCTTCTGGATGTGTGTGTTGAAGTGGATAGGTTTATGTAAATTACTTAGTAATTGTAGCTGGCTAAGGCAATCATGGAAGTGGAAGGAAACCTGGGCTCTGACTCCTGCTTGAGCGAATGTAAAATGTGAAACTTCATCCCCAGCAGAGATTGAGGGGAATCAGACCCAGGCTAGAACATGGCCCTCGGCTGTAGGAAGTACACTTAAGTTGTATCCAAGCAGGCAGTAAAGGAACTTGGCCCTCAGTACTTGGGATATGAGAGTTCTAATAACTAGACATAATATTTATAAGAAACAAAGTTTCCTGTTTGGTTAATGAGTTGCATCTACATCTAATTGGGGAAGTGAGTCTTCTTTCCCTGTATTTCCTGTGATTTTTCTTGAGTAGCTGTGAAAATCTCATATTTTTTCTAAGATTGATTCATCATAGAAGGTTTTTGGTTTATCAGTTTACAGGTAGGCTCTCAGAGGGTTGCTGAAGAACTCAGCATGCTGTCAGATCAAAATGTGATTAAATGTGTGTAGTCTGAAGTGTAACTTGTTTTTCAAAGAACGATAGCAATTCTAGGTTGAACTCTTTTTTAAAGAGGTACCACATTGTACTTTACTGATGTTAAAGCATGTTGCATGTGCTAGCCTCTGACTTGCTTTCACAGAGTGCTGATACAAAAATCATAAAATGGCAATGGAAACTGCACAGCAACGATGGAAACATTGTATGTGCTATGTAGAAAGATGGGGTTTGCTCATTAACTTGTTTTCTGTTTATTGGCTAGTTGCTTTTAGAACTGTTAACTATTAGCCTAATTATAAGTCTGTTCTTAATTTGAAGTCATTTGAGGATTTGATGCTAGCACATGCCATCAGTTTAACCAAATTAAATACTACTGTAGCTGAACAGAGCGTGAAGAAAACATTTCAACTACATGTGGGTGAAAAACGTACTTGGAGAATAAGAAACAAGTGTCTTGTACATGAATCAAAAAAATGCCTCCGCTCTTTTTTAGTGTTTTTCAGGCGAGACCCTAAAGCAGGGCTGGGCTCACCGGAACACCGGAGCAGGAAGGGGGGGGGGGGAGTGGCAGTTTGCGCATGCGCACATGCGGCTTCCCGCTCATGGGGGGCGTGGCCGGAGGACCACCACCCTTTTCTCTTCCTCACCCGCCGGCGGCCTTGCGCCCCTCGCGTCCGGCG
>NW_009616941.1:0-753 GCF_000690535.1 Cariama cristata
CTTCCTGTTCGTCTCTTTCTGACCTTGTGTTCCTCCCTGTCGCTATTATTTATTGCTTTATCTCTCCGACCTCCTCTTTGTGCGCGCTTTTTCTCGTGCTCCATCTGTGTGTTTCTCTCATTGGCTTTCTATCCCAGCGTCCTGCTCCCTGTTCTTTTTTCTTTTGCAGTATCCTGCTTTCTGGCTCCCTGTCCCTCACCTGTTTTCTACATGCCTCTGTCCTTCCTCTTGGCTTTCCTAGTCCCTATGGCCTGCTACTTATCACTTGGTTTTTTCATTCTCCATCTCTCTGCCTTGGTCCTGTCAATGCCCTCCTCTGTCTGTGTCTAATGGTTCTTTCTCTATCTCTGCCCCTCTCCCTACCCCTTTTCTCTTATTCTCTCTGTCCTCCATCCTTCCCCTACCTTTTTTTTTATCTCTCTCCATACCACTGCCTGTCTCATCATTTCTTGCTATATCCTCCTGTCCAGCTCACTGTCCCATTATTCCCCTGTTTGGCTGCCTTTTTTCTCATCCTGCAGCCCAGCACTAGTTTTTCTTTCTCTCTCTCTTGGTCTTGATCTGTGTGTACAGGCACAAAGACGCAGAGCAAACTCACTCCCAGAACTTGCATGCATTAATGAATAAACACTTGCAGTCATCTTTGCACTTGCGGCTGTGTTTGTAGTCCTTTCTATTTGGTGAGTGGCTGTCACAGAGTCCAGGGGAGCAGGTTATGTAAGGGGCCATAACTGTGGCTGTGGGCTGGAGGAG
>NW_009616941.1:845-1103 GCF_000690535.1 Cariama cristata
GACTGTGCTGCTGGGGCATGCCTGTGTCAGAGTGCTGATGAGCTGCAAGGATGTTTCCAACTGACAGGCTGATGGTCAGCTAGAGTCAGGCCCTATCAGGGCAGCTCCCAGGGATTTTTCTGAGAGCTGGTGAAGAAGAAGCAGAAAGAAGGGCAGGAGGTGGCTGCCCCCACCCCTCCGGGTACCTGGATGCCTTCCCAACTCAACAAAAGCCCTCCAACCCTGATAGCTCCATGCAGCTGCCCCCAGCTCCAGCAC
>NW_009616942.1:0-46870 GCF_000690535.1 Cariama cristata
GTCTGGTGGAAGGTGTCCCTGTCCACGGTAGGGGGTTGGAACGAGATGGGTTTTAAGGTCCCTTCCAACCAAACAATTGTATGATTCTGTGTTTTATTGTTCAGTTAAGGGAATACCTTGTGCTACCATCATTTCCTCTACTTGTCATGATATAACGTTAACTAGTTGGTGCTGCAAAAGGGTTAACAACTACCAAATAACATACTCCTCAATTAAATAGGCATTAGCAAAACATCACCTTTTTGATTAATAGTCCTAAAGAGTTTTCCTTCTCAGCTTCAGCTGGTTCACAGTGACTCGTAACATTACTTGCAGACCAGATCCCTCCTCAGGTTTCCACAACGCAGCGGTAGCAGTTGGTTTACTACGGGTAACACCAAACCTACAGCAGTGTCTGCACTGGTGCTTCCAGTGTCACCAGAAAGTCTGGTCCTTTTTAATTAAAATGAATGGATGGGTTTGGTCATTGTTTCAGAAGGATGCATTTGAGTTTGCAACATCCCTTTATCCATCAGGTTTTCTTACCTCATGTCTGAGAAGGAGGAGACTGCCTGCTCCCTGCCCATTTTGCTCTTGCACTTTCTAAGGTCACAATCCCAGTCACCTAAAGGCATACAAGAAGCAGAGAGTTTCCATGGCTCTCATCTGTTTTTTTGTGTGGATGTTCAACCTAGTCATTGTCTGGCCCCCTGTTTTCTCATGGCAATAGGATAAATTGACAGTTTCTGTTAAAACAAGCCGCACGCTCAACAAAGATGAAAAAAAAGTGCTACAGACATTTCCAGCAGTGGGAATGATTCTCTGATTCCCAATGTTTAACAATTCTCTTTTTTTCTTTAAAAATGCAAATCAACATCATTACGTTTGGAATGAGCAATTATTTTTTTTTCTAACAAAAATCAAAATGAAATAGTCTATGATTTTAATCTTTTTTCTTTCCCTGAATCTTCAGCAAGAAACTGTGCTAACATTGAAACAGGTAATAAGTTTCAATACCTTCTTGCATATGACACTTTCAGCTGTTTTTCTACTCTAAATGTCATCAGCATTTTTTATTATATTATTTAAAAAGTAAAGCATCCAATTCATCGGATTTCCCAGGTTTTAAAACACAAAGAGGAATTTGGAAAAAAAATTGGAAAGCCAAGATGCTATTCTAATTCCTGTAGGATACCTGGGTTTTAGGTATAAAGCTGGAGAAGAATAATTATTCTGTCCCATAAACATTTTCTGATTTAGCACTTTGAAATTCTGGCACATTCTTTTAGGTTTTTTTGCTATTATTATCATACTAATTGTGTGTGCAAGTAAAATATATTAAATAAAGTCACCGAGAACAATTTTCAGAAATAAAAATAGCTCTTTTTTTCCTTTTTTTTTTTTTTTTTTTACACTTTTCCAGACTTCATAACCTCCTCCAGAAAATCACGTAAACCTTTCCAGGAGCCAGATCTCAGCCTTGCCTTTCCTTTCCTTTGCCTCTGGTGTAACCTTTGCTGAAACAACCCCACTGCCAGCTGATTGGTATTTTCTTTGCTACCACTTTGTACCTGCAACCAGTACTGTGGCATAGCAAACAGAGCAGGTAGGCACGCTATCCTGTTATCGATTGGCACAGGGAATTAACCATTTGCTAATAGATGGGTTGCTCATACGGCACTTTATATTTGGGTTGTATTTGTGCAATGTAAATACATATATACGTTGTTCATGTAATTTATTACATGTGTCCGTGTGTGCGAAACATACGAAGGTTATTCATGGTCTGTGTCAAAAGGTTATGAACAAACTGAATTTATGGAGAGGGATCACTATTCCCTTGTGATCGCAGCAGTAGCTGGTTTTCACATGTTTCTAAAAAAAAAGAATAGAGACCAATCTTAGCTTGTTTTGTGCTCACCAAGACCAATGGTTCTTAAACTCCTGGCAGTGGTTCTTTGAACTAAGCGAGTTTATCTGGCACTAAAACAGACTAGGAGATGTTGCAACATCGTTTACTAGTGGGAATTAACTTCCACGTGCAGATTACAAGTCGCAGCATCATGCGTGAGCAGTGTTTCCACTTAGAGGGGACAATCACCTGAAAATTTGCGGGTTTTTCCTTGTCCTCTCATTCTGCTGCAAGGTGTTCTCCATGACTGGATGCTCTGATGCTCATGTTTTAAGAGAAAGAGAGAGTATTCAGTTCATCGAGCATTTTTCTCCTTCTGGAACAATCTCTGGAGCGCATCCTTGAGCCAGGTAGAAGAGCTGTTGGATAATACACGAAGTCACTTGACAGCACAAAATGACATCAGTTCCTATGATGAATATAGTCATCAATCTAGGGCAAAGAAGTCATAATTTTCTTCTCAAATAATTTTCTTTCCACTCCTTTGATATGCCAGGAAAATTACAGATCCTCAGCAGACTACCAAACACCATTTTAATAACTCTGATATTGGTTCAATGAAAGGAAATACAAATGTTACCAGTAATTGTACTTGTTGTACTAGATGTCTAGAAAGATAACCTTTATCAAGCTACGGACAAAACCTTTTCTGTTGACTATCTTGCCCATTCCAACAACTTTTTCTTTGTATTTGCATCAAATCATATTCTGCCGCCCTTTGTGACGGGTCGAATGTGCTAATAGTGTTTTCACATTAAAAGCTGCTTTCTAAGAAGTACTGGGATGTTTTCTTTCTGGTTTTTTGACTAAACATTAGCAACTCTTCTGTAGAACATGCTGGCAGCCTCTTGGTTTGTTACTTCAGATTTTGGTTAGTAAATGTATTAAAACATAAAGGAAAATTATCTGTTTCAAAATTACTTGTTAATCATTACAAATTTAGGATTTTAACATTTAGGTCTAAAAATTCAGATGCTTTATTATTCTTTGATACATTTATTTTTATAGAAATTTTGAAATTAATTTGGAATTATTCTTTTCCTTTTATAATCAAGACACATGCTTTTAACTAGCCCGTAACCTCATCTATTGCAGGGTAATTACAGACAATGCAATAACTTAAAGTATTTACATAAGCTGGCCAGACACAGTAAACAATCAGCAAAAACTTCAATAACATAAGATTAAATCTTAAAGTTATTAATTCATTTTTAGTCAGTACTTACATGTATAAACATTCGAGGAGTGATTGCAAAGAGGTGATGACCTCAAGATTTTACCCAGTGCTAACAGATTTAGTCTGAGGTTTCTTCTTTGCTGTTAGACACTAAACGATCCCATCATCAATTAATCTGAATGTTTGCTTTAGTATAGCTCTTTTATGACTGAAGTTTCAAGATACTTCCTCAAACTGGAGATATTTTAGTGGTTTAATCTCATAATAAGTATTAAACGTAACTTGACAATATAGATTATCAGACTGAATGGTTTTAATAAACTTAGAGTTAATTTGCTGAAAAATTATAATTACTACTTTTTTAATCAGAGCTTGAGTTCATGAAGGGGGGAAATTAACTTTCTACATATGGCTAAATCCCTATTTCTCCAATTCTGAGAAAATTCCGGTTCAATGTAGTCTTGCCTGAGCGAGGGATGAATAGGGATTTGACAGTGGTAAATATAGCACCCAGAAAAATTATGTGTTTTCCTACTGTAACTATCAAGACAATTACTATTCAACATTGTGCTTCATACCAAATTGGCTTTGCCACAGCATGCTAACATTTATAAGCTACCAGTACCCAATTTGTCTTATTTGTAAAGAATGGGGCAAAACCAATTCTTGGTTACTGTAAGCCAGCTTCTTTTTTTAATTATTATTTTTGTTTTCCAAAGGTTATGACACCAGACTGTTTGTATCTCAGCTACCAGATGCATAAATGATCAAATTAAGAGAAGTAGGAATTTTTTTACTCTGAGGTTTATACGATAAAGTATTATTCAAGAAGTACACCAGAGCAGAGATCTTCCATTGAAGAGTCTCTGAGATGAGAGATGTCAGTTGATACCAGGTCAAAAGAGTTGCTAATCAGAAGGCCCCAAGGATGAGTTTTCTAACAGAAACCCTGAATTTTTTTGAGGACCAGTGTCTGTCACCATCCATTACAGTTATCCCAGAGCTTTACATGGAGGAATTTTATCACATAAAGTAACTCAGAATTTATACTATGAATATGAGTTGATTATGATTAAGAATTTATTTGCTTGTCTTTTTAGGTTGGTTTTTTTTTCAGCATATGAGGAGTGGATAAAGTCCATAACTACTTATTTAACACCATTTACTCTAATGAGTAAATCTTCAGACTGCAGGTGGATTGCAAAGGGCTTCTGGCAGTGCATTCAACATATTGAGAAAATCCATTTTTCCTGCTAATATTTTCCATTCTAAGTCAGTCTCATGCCAGTGTTTGCGGTGACTGTCACAAAAATGCAGAGAATAGGCTAATGAGAGATCCTTTAGAACTCAAACCATATGAAGAATTTTATTAAAACGTATTGTGTACTGAGTCCAGTCCTCAGTTGTTCCTCCCATTACACAGCCACTGCAATGTGGGTTTGAAATTACCAAAGCTGAACTTTGGTAATTTCTAAGTCAACGTGGTTATAATGAGTAATGCCTCTGTCAACATGGGTAACTTATCCCACACTTCAACCCCAAACAGCTTGCAGCCCCACCCAGGTGTCTCTTGGACCCTTCAAAATGTGAAACGGATGTTTGAGCTTTGACCCTCTGGGACCGTTGGCCAGTCCTCAAGAACCGAGCCCTTGTACTCTGCATGGTATCCCTTGGCTGTCAAAAATTGCCAGGACTCATGTCCAACTCAAGCAAGTAAATTGCCGTTGCTGGGAGGTGGTGTATTGCCATTCCTTCTGGACAAAGAGTTAAACTGTTTGCAAACAGCCCTCCCCTGGTACCCAAGGTCCTGGCACAGGCAGAGCATCAAACTGCTCGCGCGTGGCATTTCTCTCGCCTCTTCTTCCCCAGCAAACTAAACTGGTTTTAAATAGCACAGTTTTCACAAAAATTAAATTTGTGTTCATAACAGTACTTCAGACTGTTTTTTTTCCTAAAAGTCTGTCATTTTAAAATACCTTATATATATCTATATATGTAGAGGACATCATATACATATATAACCTCTTTGACTTAAAAAGTAAGAAATTGTATATACATGTGTGTGTGTGTCTGTGTACGGTCTTCCCTAATTTAAAGGACTATGCAAAAGGCTTATCAGCATTTTGCTATGGAGAGAGAAGTGGGAGAGAAAGTGGCTTATTAACACCTGGAATGTAACCTGCCATCTGGAGAAGCTCAGCCCACACCCAGTATGTAAGTTTTGGACACAAATTTCTGGTGTGTGATCCCAGAACTCAAGCTCAATCAGTCACAGGTATATCATGCAATTTTAGCCAGCATTTTTCACCCATTTGGCATCAGTATAAAGGCATACACAAGGTGCGGAGCAATAGGGAATTAGTCCCACCGAGTTTAATAAAAACCCAGGGAGGGGAAAAAGCCATAGTTCATTTGTGGAGCCCTGAGATAAGTAAGTTTTTTATAACTTAAAAATGTTCTGGGTTGTGCCAGTATAAAACAAAGGAACTTCAGTACAGCCAAGAGGAAAATATACAACACAAATAAAAACATATGGAGACATTTAGAAACAAGCTAAAAGTTGTCTTCCACAAACCCCCAAATACACACTCCCCTGTTCTTCCTGCAGCTCATGAGGAAAAGGTGGTTCTGGGTTTCCTTTCCAGATGGAGAGTTCAGCAGCCTATTCCCACTCCAGCACTTCTTCTAAACTGCCACGTTATCCCGCTTTCTATAACACCTGCTACAAAATATTTCACACTCATTCTGTCTCACTCGAGGTATAGGGAGAAAAGGACACCAGCACCATGAAAGGTTGTGCCCAATGCTACAACTGACACTTCCAAAGCCATCCCCACTGCCCTTGCCTTACTTGCGGAAGGCTGCTTGTTTCATGGACGCCATCCAAGGAACAGCAGCAGCTGCACAGGTGCTGACACCTCAAATTTGGCATAGATGGATGGACTCGTAGGATTCCTCTGGCCAACCTTTCCTTTACAATTTTCTCTTTCATGATACATGATGTTTTGAAGATGAAGTGCTACTGCTGTTGCACACACGTAGCCTGTGGGAATGGGTGAGGAGGAGGCTTTTCCAAGCCTCACACAAGGAAATGCATTAAAAATGTAAACCATGCTAGCTGTCACATATTTGTGTGTTCAGGTGGCTTATTGGGCTGTAGCCTGTTGTGACACCACAAAATCTATTACATACATCTGTGGTTGTTTAATGTCATACAGCTTTCAAAAATCACGTGTTGGCCGAGGTTCTCCTGTTCTTCCAGATTCAGCTTGGTTCCTGTAGACCACAAATCTCTGTCTAGATCCTTCCTTGTCCTGCTCGTTGTTGGACATGGAAGAGCCTGGAAGCTATTTTATCCCATCTCAGAGTAACAAGGTCTCCAAAGGCCCAAGGACAAGCTTGGAATTACCACAGCTTTGTGTCTGTCCATGTAGGGGCCAAACCACGTGCTCCAAAAAGGTTCACATTCAAAATGTTTTGTGACAGAAAAGAAAGGCACGTTACAGATGCTGAATATGCTGAGACCATCCTCCATGGCCTGACTTCCACTGTGAGCACCAGCCGGGAACACTGCAAGAGCAATGCAAAGTGCCTGGGGTGCCCCTTAAATGCAGCCTTCTTATCTTGAGGCATTAATTCAAGTAGGAATTACTGCCGCCAGTTGAGAAGAGAAGAGAAGAGAAGAGAAGAGAAGAGAAGAGAAGAGAAGAGAAGAGAAGAGAAGAGAAGAGAAGAGAAGAGAAGAGAAGAGAAGAGAAGAGAAGAGAAGAGAAGAGAAGAGAAGAGAAGAGAAGAAGAAGAACATTTCAGTTGAAAGGGAACTACCAATCATCTAGTCCAACTGACTGACCACTTCAGGGATGACCATAAGTTAAAGCATGATATTAAGGGTATTGTCCAAATGCTTCTTAAATGCTGACAGGTTTGAGGTATCAATCACCTCTCCAGGAAATCTCTTCCAGGGTTTGACCATCCACTTGGTAAAGAAATGCTTCCTCATGTCAAGTCCGAACCTCCCCTGATGCAGTTTTGGACCATTACCATGCATTTTGTCACTGGATACCAAGGAGCAGAGCTCAGCACCTCCCTGTCCACCTCCCTTCCTCAGGAAGCTGTAGAGAGCCCTGAGGTTGCCCCTCAGCCTTCTTTCTCCAAACGAGACATTCCCAGAGTCCTCAGCCACTCTTCATAGGAAATGTCTGCCAGCCACATCACCAGTTTTGTTTCCCAGTTTGGAGTATTCTACCTGGAGAGGAGGGTGCAAGCAACAGTGCAGTCTGTCTCAAACTGGTCGACTTATTCAAACTGTAGACCAAGAAGGATGATATTGGAGCTTGCCATTTCTCGTCAGCAACCAAAGATGACTCCTTAAAGCTGGACATTGACTTATAGGATCAGAACAGAGATGCTCCAAAGGTCAAGGATAAAGAGACAGTGTTGGGCATGAAATGGGAATGGCTAATAATAGATTAAATAAGGTAAATCAAGTTGGCTGTTTTGCTCTCCAAAACTGGCAACAGATTCGCCGTACTAAGGCACAAATTTCCCAAAGGAGCCCAAGGGCTGTACTCCTGTCGGCTGTTAGTGCGGACCTGTACAATGACTTGTCACTTAAAACGGAGCAGTCACACAACTGCCTGATGCTCCCCATGATGATGAGCAGCACCATGTCCGTCCTGGTGACAGTTATTTACAGATGACGGCAATGAGGACTGGATCCACCAGAACAACGGATTAACACCCTGCTTCTCAGGGTCGCATTCTCTGCTCAGGGGTTAAAAGACAGCGAGGTGGGCACAGAAAGTATTTCAGGATGCGTGAGGTAAGCGCTTTGATAAAATATACTGAATCGTGGAAATTAAACTCTGGTATTATTCCAGTTTTCCTGAAAAATGGTTGTTTTCACATTAACCCTTTCTAGATATTCAACAGACCTTTATCCCACTGATAAGAAATGTGAGTAGCATTACATTTTCTAGCTGCTGTTACATGGAGCAATACAAAAACGTAAACTGGTATACCTTTTTTACATTGGATATTAGATTTTTCAGTACTTCCACCACCCCACAGAAATTACATTCACACAGTACAAAAAATTTCAAACAATGGTAATGGTGGGGGGGGGGGAGGGGGGAATCTGGTGTGGGTTTTTTTTTTCCTAACTTGGTGTTAACTTAATGATATGTGACATTGCTATCAGTGCAGCGCAATAAAAATGAAATGGTACCCAATGTGCACAGACACTATGGAAATTTCAAATGACAACAGCAACAACAAAAATTATACTTTCCCTTTCCTTTCCTATACCCTTTGCATTAACGTAAGGATATGTGACTTTGCTATCCATGCACTGCAATAAAAATGAAATTGGTGGCCAATGTGTCCAGACAGAGCCTTCAAATAAAACAAAAATAAAATTACACTCCTTTGCATCATGTAAAGGATACATGACGCGAGGCACAAATTTCATTTTGCTGTCACATCACAAATAATATGCCAGCTGAGAACCTATATTTCTTTCTCATCATGAGGAAGAAAAAAAATGTACTTTGGAACAATTTTTTTTTTAATTTCTCTTCATTTTATAAACGCTAAAAAATGTGTTTTAAAACAGTTTCTTATATTAGACTCATTGTGTTTATACATTTCCTAAATGAATGCTTTTTTGGTAACATGTTTGTGTCTAACGTTACTCATATAAATAAAAATATACAGTCATTTTATGGGATAATAGGCAAACAGACATCTGCATGCAACATTTCCCTCATTAGATGTTATCATGTTAGCATATTTTTATGACTTCACTGCAAAATACAATGTGCTGATTTGAAACCTTCTTAAATATAACTTATTATGTATGTTAACAACCCAAATGCTTTAGTTATGCTTGGAGAATTGTTTAATAACAGAGTAGTTATCACTGCTGGAGTGTGAGGTGATATGACCTGGAGGAATATGCCTGCAGACACTGTGGGAGCAAAAGCAGCATCTCCTCACCTATGATCAGTGAACCACTGATGGTCCTCAAGCCTCTTCTTCGAGACAACAGAGCAGCTGGCTGTCCTTGTTTCCAGTTACTGAACCTTATTGCAAATCATTAGGTGTGTGTTAGGTGCCTTAGTATTATTTTTCCACTAAGCAGTTTTCATCATTAACACAAACATACAGAGATCTTATCAAAAATAGCTGGAAGAACATAGAGTCATCCAAAAAAACATGGTTTCTGAGAAAACCTGGGCTACGCTTCAAAACAACAACAGTAAATGAAAGGGATCGATCTGGAAGACTTGGCATAAGGAACTCTCCCAGTTTAATGGGAGGGGGCTCCAGCTTTGGGTGCTGCAAACCGGTTGCTGCAATGGTTTAACATGAGCACAACTGTCACGGTTAAAAAGACCTCCTTGGGAAAGGAGGACAGGATGAAGAGTTCAGCCACTGGCAACACCAGGCCAAGGAGTCAACGGCACATGACCAGATGAGGGTATCTGCTGGTTTCAATTACATCGGGATGCTTACGGCCAACAAAGCAAAATGCAAGGAATCAGACGGGTTGGTAATCTGGCCGCAAAAATACACAAATGCACTGCTCAATGACTGCCACATCACACTACAAAAGTACCAAGCAAGCCAAGCTGTGGGGACCAGAAACTACCGAGGAAGTGATTTATGCGTTGGTCAGTCTGAACAAACTGTCTGTTCTGCTCTGGATGTATTTAACAGCTTTCTTTGCCGTGATTGTAAGAACTAAATGAATCCTCCAAACTATTAGTGCTTTCAGCTGGGTTTGATCAAATTGTTACACCCTCCATGCCCGGGCTCTGAAAGATGAATACGTAATTGAGAAATTCCCTCTTCTGAAATCTTTCTTAAATCCAACAACAAAAGAGTTTAATCAGAAAGTTACTCCCTTTTCAGGGATAGTTCTGCCATAGCTGTTTGGATAAAATGACTGGAAATCAGAGCGACAGTCATTTAAATAATCTGTTAAAAAGCTATTACGTTTCGCTAATGCTAGTCATTTTTAAATGGCTCTTGGTTTGATTCATGAACAATACATGAACAGTACATGATTCACATGGGCAATTTTTATTAAGCACTTATCCCAAAAAGGATATCAGACCGGGTGAATTCCATTGTATATTGCAGCATTTTCATATATTTTTTTTTTAAATGGCATGCGTTAAGGTTTGACTTCTCATAGACCAAAGTTGACAGAGAAGTTGGGCCTGCCGCAGAAGATCAAGGAGCCAACAGAGGCTGAAAGATATTATACAGATAATTGTAAAGATCTCGCTGCAGTTCAAGTGCTTTTGAAGTTCTGTAATGACTTTTTGCTATCAGAAACCGTCAGGTTTAATTGAAGTCAAAGCTTGCTGCTTAATCATGAGATCCATAAGTGTGTAAATATTAGTGCTGCTGCTAAGCAATGAATCGCCTTAGTATTAATTAGGAAAAAAAAAAAAGCTTTGCACTGCTTGAAGGGCACGGCACACAGTGGCCTGCGCTGAGAGGTGCATTGGTGTATTTACAGGGAGGACCATGCAACTTCAGGGAATCAGGAGCTTCTGCTTTTAATTCCATTTCTAACTAACTCAGCTTGGGACTAGGGTAAGTCACTTTTCCTCCATACAACAGTTTCTCCATTGTCCCAACAGTAAGGTATGGATGAGACAAATCATCATCCACCTGACTTTGACACTGCAAGGATAAAAATTCCACTGTAATCTGAAAACTTCCTATAGTTCAAACTGTTTAAATGTTCTTATAGTTTGAAGTTCAGCATAACGCGTGATACGTGAGCACAAAAGCAGTCGCCTAGGGTTTTATAACCCTGGTAGTGAACGTACCCATACTTCCCATGCACAACCAATGTGGGGATGATTTTAAAAGAAGAGTTATTGCTAATTGTCATTTTGGAACAAACAATATATTGCCAGTTGAGCAGTATGATCAAAATCCAAAGCATTGTTTCTGCTGTGTTATAAAAGAAGTTGGATTATGCAATTCAGTGCCAAAGTGACTTAGATCTGCTTAAAGAGTTCTAAATTATGGTAAGCATTTAAACTGATAAGCAGAGACTTAATATGGGCCACAATAGGATTAATGAATAAATATCAGGGTCTTATGTTACCTATTTACAATCACATTTAAAAGCAGAACTACAGCTGTTAGTTATACTCAGGGTATTCTTCACACTGGACAGTAGGCAGAGAAGTGTAGTGTCTACAGAGCCTCTTCCTTGAGCTGAAGAACACCCGGAACAAAATTTTTGTTTTGCAGATCACCTAGTTAAAGTTCATCCACTTTTCAAAGTTTTGTGGAAACTTTAACACACGTTTTAGCACACGGCGCTCTTACAAGCCTACTACCCACCACATACCAAATTACTGCCCCAGGGGAAAAAAATGGTATGGTTAGGATCCTAGGCAGAGTATACTTCTAGGACACGTTAAATTTTAACGCATTCCATTTGTACTTCGTTTTGGGAAATGATGATGCTTTTATTGTTGATTTACTCAGGCCCATAATCAGGTCCCTAATATGTTCAACAAAGCATCAGGATACATGAAATACCTTACCAGATAATCCTCTTTGGAATCCACAGTTCAGTTATTAAGTATTCCTTTCACTAATCTCTGTAATCCTCTGTTGATATAGGTCAGTAAAACAGTGGCTAAACCCCGTATGATAAAACTAAGTCTAGATTTTGCAATCATTCCTTTTATATTTTTTGTTGCATTTTCCTCAGCTGTTCTTGCTCCCTTCAGGATGTGACCAGCGTCACAGATGTTGCACATGGCAGCTCCCAGAAACCATGGGGAAGGTCTTTACACCAGTGTGTCAGCCAAGAGTCGAGATCCATCGGCAGACTCGAGACATATTCAGAAAATGTATGTGAAAGTCAAGACCAGGATTATATGCTGTTTGATAACTGAGATGACGTTAGCTCACCAGTGTTCGCAGCCACTGGATTAGTAATCGGTATTAAATCTTCACATGCAATGAAAGTTAACAACACTGGGTTTATATTGTCCCAAAAAAATCATCGAGTCTGTTTTCTCCTTTTGATTACAGTTCATTTAAGGGAAGAACGTTACTGCATGCTTTGAAAATGTTTTATGTGTCTTTGGCTGATAGAACACACAAAACGTTTGAATAGGCCCATTTATTTGAGCAGACGTATTAAATAATACTTTAAATGTGAACATGCATGTCATAAATTTTGTAGTCTCTTTAAAGTAGGATAAATCTGTGTATTTAAAATTGTCTTTCTTCAAAGCCATCTTTTTCTTTTTTTTTTTTTTAAAACAGTCATAAGGAAACTCTGATTTGTGCTGCATGAACAATGCCAGCATCATCATTTTAATGTTATCCATATGGGCTTCTAATAATAGATAAGAGACTACATTTGTATTGTATGTCTTAGAGACATTTAAAATCTTGATAAGGAAAGGCTGATTTCATTGGCCCCACAGTTAAAGGAAAGCAGACCCTAATTAAAAGAATTCTGTTCTGAATTAACTAGTTTGACATGTGCTAATTGACAGTTCCTGTGAAATGGTTCTAATTAAAGTCAATATGTCTTTTTCAATTAAAAGGAAATTAAGAATATACTAATATACATTAACAACTTAATCTGCCTTCAATATCCCATACATCAGCTGGTTTTTTTCTAATGTTATTGGAGAACCATCTGACATGCATCTTCTACTGTTTGGTTATGGTATCTCATTATTACTCGACAAGAGCACAGGCACTGGTGGATATCCCCTAGAGCAAGACGAAAACTTGCCTATACTCCGTGCATGCAATTCCTTATCTCTTGCCTGATAGAAGGTAAGCTCACCTTTCCACACAGAAATAAAAAGAAGACTTTCTCATGACCAGAGATCTCCTTTTTAAATGCACACTACGGCAAGTATTGACAATTAGTCACTGAATTCAAACATTTAATAGAAGCCTTAGAAGTAACAGTGCACTGCTGGGCTGTTCTTTCATTATTTGGGCCAAGGGAAGGCAGGATTTTGACTTTTGAGAGACATCTCTCAAGCTCTGCTTCAGAAGTGAATGCAGGGCAGAGCTCTCTGATGGGAATGCTTTTAATTGTATATGCAAGAAGAAAATAGGAAACATGTTTTCTTGGTAGAGCAGTGCTGAAAGCCGTCCCATTGTTGCTGCTGGAAATGTGACGTGGCTGTTTATAGCCGCAAAATTAAGTATTCAAATGTGCAGTTGAATTTTTGCTACCAATTCCAAAGTTCTACTGCTACTGACTTTAAAAAAGTTCCATTAAAAATGTCAGGCCCTGTGCCAATAAGATCATGATCTTGACTGTACGCTGAATTACACAGAAGATTAACATCTGCTCATGTGAACTTTGCTATTGATTTTTCTTCGTTTTTATTTTCTTGTTTGGGAAATAATAATGAAAAACTCAGCCGATACATTTTGGGGAGAGCAGAGGTACCAGGGGAACAAGCGGAGTAATTGACTTAAAAGGTAATTAGATAGCTGTTTTAAAAAAAACTCCCTCATATAGGCTGTTAAGAACACAATCTCACTCCTATTATGAATTTTGTGTTTCAGGGAAACCAGCTTCAGCTATGAATATTCACTCTGCTGAATTTATCATAAAGAGAATATATTATGTAGCCAGATTTTACCAAACCTTGACTTTGCTCCAGCAGTCTGTAACATTTTTATTTTTTTCAAGTGACTCTTTTAAATCATAACAAAAACATGTATCTTTTTTCAAGAAGATGAAAAAAAAACAACTAGTCACTTACTTTTACCTGTGACATTATGAGACGAATTAAGTGACAGAGAACAGATTTTTGTAGCTCCAGAAGCTGAACCAGAGGGTAGTTGAGAGTGCAGCTGAGCTTCAGAAACCATTTAAAATGTTCTGGGAAGATTTGGGAGTTGTGGCGAGGTGTTATTTTTTACTTTTGTTTGAAGTTGTTGCCTTTCCTGGTATTTGTTGAAATCTATATTCATTTTAAGAAGCAGTTAATATCCCAAATATTTCATGCTATTGAAATAAAAATTACCACACTGCATATTGTTATCTGGTTCTATTTAACAGAAAGAATACAGCCAGCTTTTCAGAACTGTGTGACCAGATTTCATATAGGCAGCTACTTAATTTTTGCAAACACAAATGTCAATGAAAGGTTTGAAACTTTGTCCCAAAGCATCTACTACACAGCTCACAATGCCTCATCTTTAAGCTAAAAACAACTTTCTTGATCAGTCCTCTTAAAACGATATGGAGCACTTAGGCAAAGTTTTTGACCTAGCAATGTACTTGGGCTGAGCATCTTGATTCTCAGGCTAGATGAAGCTTTTTGGCTAGTCGTTACGAGACCAAGGACTTCAGAAAGTTTCATACCTGATCCCCCTCACTTGTGTTGCTGGTGGGTCCCTGTGACTCTAAAGGAAGATTTTAAAGGGGAAAATTCAGAAAACTTGAAATAAAGAAAAGAAGTAGCTGAGATACAGACCTTGAAAAGTGGCTGTTTGGTTCTGTCAAATGGAGTTAAATACCCAGCTCCCCTTGAGGACCTGGGATAAAGGGCCTGATGTATTTTTCGATATAAAAACTCTATTTGACCAAACCAGGTGCTAGGCTAATCAGGTCCTAGAGGCATTCACGTCCTGAGGAAAAATACTCATATATTCACCACAGAAAATGAAATTGTATCTTAATTTTTTCTTTTATTTTAAATGCAGAAAGCTCCCACAGCAAACTCAACAGGACTCTTTGATGTCATATCTTTGTGTCCACTGTAATCTTTTAGTATCTCATTATGTAAGCTGGGGACAGTATTTTCAGAGATCACTTATATGTGTGCCTAGGACTATATATGATTCTCAGACGCCACTTTTTTCTCAGCATCAGGTTTTTAACCATTGCCTCAGTATGGTGCTGGTACAGATGCACCACTGAAGTAAGATGTTAAACATGTCTCTAGATGGGTAAATAAACAAATCTCTGGGACACAGCAGAAATTCTGCCTACTTGTATTCATTAAAATTCCATGGTACTTTGCACAAGAGGAATGCTAATCCCGAAGCCTAAACTAAGACCCAATCCCACAGGCCCTTAAAATGTGCTTAAAATAGAGCAAGACTACTTGCAAGGTTCAGTTTACGGACCTAGGTGAGTGCAGCTCAACAGTGTTCTGCCCGTCTGAAAGGCTGCTTGTTTTTCCATTGGTTACATTATTCTTTTTTCTCTCACCTCCTTTCACTGTGGCTTTGCTGTAAACTACTAGGAACTTACTTCATATATTCCGTATTTCAGCTGCATTTCATGTACAAGTGAGAGGATGAGGATAATGATATGTGAAGCACTCAGAAAATTATTTTCCTCTTACTTCCCTTGCTAAACCTGTTCCAGTGTTTCAACTCCTCGGTCTAAAACTGGGGAGAAAGGGGGAAAGAAGATGGAGTACAATTTAAAAAAACAGTTGGCTTGAATCTTGAAAACACTCATGAATGAGTTTCACTTGGCTCATAAAAGTAGTCCTATTGATTTGAAAAAGCCACTATTCGCTGGAATGTGTCAGTATAGTGCATTTCCAGGACATGTAGGAATCATCTCACAATGCAAACATTTACAGTGAGGTTGGTGCTGGTAGCTCTCGAGTCCCCCTTGCTCACACAAGCATTCTCAAAAGCCAAGGGAGCAGGTAGGAAGAGAAACTCCTTGTCCAGGTGAAGATCCTGCTTCATATAAATACTTTACTCTTAAATAAACAGCATCAATACTTGGGGGCGGAGGGGCTGGAGACCACTGCATGAGTCAGAGTACTAAATTTGTGAATTACCTTCCTGAGGGTGAAGGTCTGGGTGGTTTTCAGTGCAGTCTGGCAGCCCTGAAAGTCAAAAACACAATAAGACACACCCCCCACACACCAAAAAAAAAAAATAATCCAGTTCCTACGAACCTTCCAGAACGCAGCTATCTTTGTCTTTGTATAAATAATTAGTGAAGCAGTCTTTCTGTTTATATCCAGCCTAGCTAGATAGAGCTGTCTGTGTGGGGAAGGAACTGCTGTGTTCTTGATGCAAGCCAAGCACATCTTATAAATTCTAGAGTCCAAGAAAAAATTTATCTTGGCAACAGGTCTGCTCGAGAAATCAGCATGTGGGACATGGGATGCCGTGGTCCATGTAAAAACCTCTGGTTAGCAAGACTGTTTTTCCTCAAGCATCTGTCCTTCTTACCACTTTTCCTTCTTCCCCACTCCCCTACCGCAGCACTTACTGTATGTAGTCACATTTTCCTAGCCGTGAATGCTGTGCAAGTTATACATCCTCTTAATTCATACATTATGGAATGTGTTTGTTTTTGCTGTTAGAACAGATAAACATATTTTCAACATGGATTTGCTCATGAGCTGAAAAACAAAGTCATGTGGGGTGTTTTTAATATCTTGTTGGCTTCGCTATTGAGAACATTCGGCCCCAGGCAGCCTACATTTACATACCATGCCCCACATCTTTTCTATTATTGTTAATTGAATATTCACATTGCAGTGTTCCTGATCCTGACCCTTATTTGTTTCACACATTCTTTTGTACTCAGTGGCATTAATTTTTCTGGCATGCTTATTAATATTATCATGCAAATAACTATTTTGTTAAAGTTATCCCCTTCACTGATAGCAAAAATGACCTAAAATTGGTAATGTGTTTGTCTCCCCGTTTCCTACAGACAGGTAGATTAGTCCAGAAAACAACCATGGCTAAGGAGGTGTACTCGTTTTCGTTTTAAGCTCCTATATTTAAGGATTCAAATTTTTCCAACCTTTGCTTTCAAGATTCTACATTTTGGGTTAAGATTTGTGGTCTTCACCCTTGCACCAAGGTGTCTTTTTTTAAGTGAAAACAAGAAGTTAACTAGAAAGATACGCTTTTTTTTTTAACTATAACAAAAGTTTCATCCAAAGAAACTAGCTGTAGGTAGTTGAAATATGGCACGGAGTAACTTTCCAAGAATCTTTCCTTCCATTACAACAGAGAAATCTACTTTAAACTGTGCCTTGATCCAGATTTTGACAGCTGTATTGAGATCATATTGAGGGCACGGCCAGGGAAGACTGTGCTGAACATGTGTATGGCCGAGGCAGTCGCCAAATGGAAAATGAACAGAAGCGGTAACAGGTAAGGAAGTCTGTATCCGTCTTGTTTACCCTCTGCAGTGTGTTCAAAGGATCAGAAGAGCTCCTTGTAAATCCAGCAAGGAGCAATCCCACTGGGATGCCCTTTGAAGTGTTCTGCAGCTCATGGTAGGTATCAAAATGACCATCCAAAATCAGCCAGTGGGTTGGATTCATGCTACCTGAAAAGATGGTTTATTCAACCTTTGCAGCTTTACGGATAGCAATATGACTTTTCATGAGCCAAGGAGATGCAGAAAACATTCAATTCTGCACAGATTCATTCTGAGGCCTTCCAGTCCTGCTCTAACTTGGACAACCGGTTGTAGACACGTAGCACACCAGCCTTACTTTATGAGTCGAGAAACCCTGAAGCCCCAAAGCAAAGTTTTATTTCTAGGTCCTCCAACATTTTTGCTTACACTCAGGAAAGGTATGTTTAAAAAAATGAAACCACAGGTGCGTATGGACCTCATGATAGTGTGCTTCGCAGTTGGTAACCAACAAAGCTTACACTAGTGTTCATGCTTTGGATAATAATGGTCACGTAAAGTCACTAAAGATCATCTCATGTAAGATATGAGAGGACACTTTTCTTCATGTCAAGCCCCGGTCTTTCTACTTGTAATGCCTAACTGACTGCGATACCAACGCACACTGGTGCAGCAGGGTTCATCTAGATGCATCCATCTATCTGTACACCATATATTAAAGGAGTGAGGTGTCATACATCTATAAAAAAAAGAACGTGTTGAAGTGCTGCAGAGATCAGTGAATATGCCAGGCAGAGTCCAGTAAAAGTGTTTGAAAAGTATCCTGTAGAGAGTACTTGCACTTCTGATCACAGGTAATGTTAGAATGGATAAGAGTGAAAGTAGACTGGCACTGTAAAGTTCTCTAAAACATGTAGGTGCCTTTGTTCCACTGTCAGAGAAATTGCACCTCTGTCTAATGGTCTGTTAAATTTTGGGGGGTTGCTAATTTAGCTTCTGTATCCATGACGCCCAGAAGGGATACCATGCTGGTGACTGAAACAGAAAAAGTAGGCTGTAGATTTCAGGCACAAGTCAGTCTGTTTTGGAAGTCAATGGGAGAGTTTCCACGAACGTCAAAGGGTGTTGGCTCAGCACTCATCACGCTGTGACAGCAGACCCCTGTGCAAAACAAAAGCAACCAAAGCCAACCTCTAAGTACCAATATCTCCAAATCTAAAGCTAGAAATCTCATCTCCAGAACCATAGTATAGCTGTTTTTTGAGATCACATCCATTTTTGTGTGAACTGAGCAGCATTCATAGAAACTTGACATTTCTGAAAACGGACACCTAACTCCTATGATAGCAGAGGCGAGCTTGGAAACTTCAGTGTAAGGCAGTAAAGACAAAGAAAAACAAGCATGCAAGAATTTAAGGGGAGGAATGGGTGTCCTGAAAGGACCATCTTTTCTGCAAGCGAGCATTGCCATTCTGCTGGTGTGATCCATCTCAGGTATACTACACACTGCTTGTTCTCTAACCTTTGTGTGATGTTTCTCCATCTTCTTAAAGCTTCTAAGGAAAAAAAAGGAAAAAAAAAAAAAAAAACGAAAAAATTTTTCACAATGAGGGTGGTGAAGCTCTGGCACAGGCAGCCCAGAGAGGTGGTGGAAGCCCCATCCCTGTTGGCATTCAAGGTCAGGTTGGATGGGGCTCTGAGCAACCTTATCTAGTTGGAGATGTCCCTGCCCACCGCAGGGGAGTTGGACTCGATGACCTCTAAAGGTCCCTTCCAGCCCAAATGATTCTATGATTCTCCATCTTCTTAATCTTTTTTTGGTGGAGAAACACCACACATCTATGAAGCTAAAGTTAATATAATCTCAAAGACATCAGAATAAATGTTGCAGTGGATCTTCATCATGTTCTTGTTTGGGTAGCTGAGTTAACTATTATGGTCTTGGTCCATGAAATGCCTTCTCAAGCCAAAAAAAACAGCCCACTGACATCAGTTAGGTATGCGTCTGTCTGTGCATACATCAGATTGCAAAACTGGAGCCCCAAAGTGGTCTTAAAACAAGACCAGATGATGGTCTTACGTGACACCTCTTACTCAGCCCAGTTGAAATCAAGGGGACTTTTGGACAAAAGAAAAATTATTCACAAATGAGGGTGAGGAATTTCCAGTCTGACCTTTCACGTTCCACATGGTTTGTGTATACGCTTATTGAAAATGCAATGTAATTTTATATTTTATACTTTGAATCATATAGAATCAGCATAATTTATGCAGAATCCCACACGCCCGTTAAGTAGTCAGAATGCTTTTTATGAGGAGAAAGCATATATAAAGACAGATCTGAGATATCTATATGTGTATGCGTGCAACGAGCAGACCAAATTTACTGAGAATAACTTACTGGAAAGAAACCCTCTAGCTGTGACATTTTACACCAGTTTTCAGAACACAAGAGGACAATTTTTATACTTATCAATAATTAAGAGGGTTTTTGAAATTCCTTGCATTACTTTTCCTGTTTTTTGGTAAACACAAAATTGCGGTTTTCTGGGATGATGGGGAAGCGTTATCCTGCGGTTTCTAAAAGGCCAAGCTCAGTGCTGTAAAACGACACAGGAGCATGTAGACGAGTTATGTCTGAGAGCATCCAGCAAGTAGAGTGTGTGTCGGGAATGCTGAAGCAGGAGTCAACTTGATTTGCAACGAAGCAGTCATTTAGGATGGTCGTGTTTGCTTAGGATGGTGCATGAAAGGTGAACCCTCCCAGCCCTTTCACTACCGCGGCCGTGATTAAAACATCGCCCGCCTGGGACTAAGTGCAAGGTGTGCCTGCTCTGCCAATCCTTCAGCTGGTTGATTTGCAGGTTGAGAGAAGGACGTGTCACTGTTTTCAGCATGTGGGCAAAAGATCATACTCTGGCGAATTAAACTGGAATGGAAACTGAGGTTTTTCTCTGTGTTTATGTTATGGCTTCCTCCTTATCTCTGCATGTACCGCACAAGTGACAGCTCCCGGATCTGGGACAGCCCTCGTGTCAAAGCCTTGGTTCTCCGCCGTAGAGAGTACGTGCTTGCGTGTTTTGTTCTTGTTTCTGGAGAACGGATCTATTTATTGCCCATGTATTTGAAGTGTATGTGCATATATTCAAGTAAGAGCCAATATACATTCATTGACGAAACGTAAATCCCACTCTACATAGTCTATGGAAAACATCTGCAGATTTTAATTAAACTCATGCATTGCAACCAGGGCTAGAGCCAAAATCTTTTAAAGAGTAGTGAAAAAGCGGCAGACAGAAGTGTACGGCAGAGCTATAGCCGAACAAATGAAAATGTCCTAAGAGCCCATATACAAAGTACATACACGAGCAATTGCATTAGTACAGTCCAAATTGTACATGATGAAGAAAGTACTCAGGCTTTCTGAAGAATAGCATTTTCAATCCTTTGCCAACATGTTGTGTACAAAGATTCCTATTTATTTTATGTACCTGCTATTTGGCATGGGAAGATCTGCACAAATTATCTCAGCAAGAAAGATACAAAAAAAAAAAAGAAAAAAAAAAAAAAGGAAACGAGTTCAAGAAACAATACTGATCTCCAATTAATTTTTAAATTTCAACCGAACAAAATTGCAAAGCAAGGAAGCAGAGCACAATGTTTTAGCTTCACAGCTAGAATATGGATGCATGTAAAGTGTACATTATTATTACAGAGAGAGTCTTGTGATCCTTTTCTGTGTTTCTCTTTGCAGCCATAAGATGAGGGGGTGATCACCAGTGGGAAATGAACAGTCACTGCAGTATCAGATTGGGCTGGAATCTGTCATGCTTGGAAACCAGTGTGAATAGCGTGGTCTTACACCCAGAATAAGAAAGGAACATTAAAGTTCTGATTGGGTAAAATGATCCCCAGATAAGAATAAAGCAAGACCACTTGGTTCTTGGCATGCATTTGAATGTACTTTAATACTTCATGTATCTTAATGTTATACATCTTCTTAAAATTTTGCTGTTGTCTTTTTGTTTGGTTGTTTTTTTTAAAAAAGCTGAATTTAAAAAAATAGCTGGATATTTGTGAATTGCCCAGGATTCACTCTAAATATTCAATGACTTATTAGTGGTAATTTACAGGAAATCCAGTCTTACAAAACATGGTCCTCAGGAACTCAATCCTTCCTAATGTACAGCCTTTGTTGTAAATTATTCCGATGGAGGATGCATAGCCCTTTCCAGAACGCACCACACACAAACAAGCCCTAGCACAATTTATTTTAGGTAAATACATTAAGCACATTTTTACTGATACCAGATTTGAGCTAAGATAATATTTGTTAGTATAGGAAGAGGTTGTAATTGTTTAATCTAGAAAAATAATTATTCTTGATTGAGGTGCAGTTCTTTCAAAAGAGGTCAATGATATAGTCCCTTTTCTTCCCTCTCCAAAGTGACAAATTATAAAGTCAATTAATCAAAACAGAAGTTAGGGTCACCTTCATGCATACTTTCCTGTCAACCTTGTTGATGTCAACAGATGCATAGAGTGACTGTAGACCACCAGGTTATTCACAGGGCAGGTCAAAGATGAGCATTTTGCTCTAAATTCCCTGTATGGTGTTGGCCATTGGAATGATCAATTGGTCTTTGTGATCTTGTCACACAACAGACTTTCTAGTCAGAGCTAACCTTTCTTGTAAGGCAACCATAGTTTTAGCAATAATGATTGAGCGTTTACCTCTTTATACGCCTTTTGTGCCCATATTGATTTGAGGTATTTGTGACCTTAGCTGCTTAAGACAAAGGACATGATGTCCAATGAAGAAATTTGCAAATTTTACTTGCAAAGCTTCCCTGACTATCATCAAAGCAAAGTTTATACTTGGCACCAACAGGGCTGTAATTTCACCCGGATTTGCCATTATTGAATCTTCCAGTGTTGTATAACCTTGATGTGTAGAAACAGTTAAAGTCGGGTTTTCTCCCCAGAACGCATGTGTATATGGCAAAACACAGTTTGAACATTACTTACTTACATTTATTAACCTTTGACCACAAGCCAGGAACTGAAAAGAAGTTAGAAAGAATCCCAACGAGTCTAGTATCTCTCCTGAGCCTAATCTCAGTATACCCAGCCCAGCATCTTATCTCTCCTTAGCATTCTTAGTACACCTAGTCCAGTCCTTTGGTAGAATTTCTAAGGATTTTCAGGAATACAGGATCAAGCTGTTGTCTGCAGCCTAGGGCCTTGTGCTGTCTCTCTCAGCTACTGTCATACATGAAATGATATCACAACCTTTTGAAACTTTTTTATGTCTTTTGGGAGATGCGTAGGTACTACCATGAAATGTTATAAAACTTATCTTTATTTGACAGGGACTTTGTTTTATACTGCTCATAGAAATATCTAGCTGTAAAAAATGTGTGGGACTCAACTCACCCACCTTTAACTGTCTAAAATTTAGTTTCTCTCATCTAGAAGTATTTATTTCTATCCACGGATGTAAAAGAGCAGGAAACAAAGAGCGACAGAGTAGGGTTGGTATCTTGATTTCATGTTGGGTACCCAACCGACTCCTCTTTGTCTGAAAGAGATTTTTCCAGCTGGGCAGGACTATCACAATGTGTTGTGGGTGTCCTGCCTTCTCTTATTGCCGTTTTGAATTGTTAATATTTTTTCAAAGGTTTCAGGTGTAGAAGGTTTAGAAACGGGGAGCAGTTTGGGGGATATAAGACAAGGGATGATCTAACTTCCACACTGTGTTTTGCTTCATGAAGGGGATGGAGGGAACAAGGGTCACCATGGAGCACATATCTTCTTTGGGCTTCCACCCTTGTGCAAGAAAGAGAGATTAAATCTGGCAAATAGGTTCACATCCTAACTGTTTGATCAATACGGGAGAGTGGACTAAGGACAACCTTTGCTTTATTCTCTCAGTATCTTCAGGACCACTTTGGAAACCAAAGTGACCAAGTTTCATCTAGTCTGTTGTTCAAGAGCTGTTTAATCCAAACCATTAATGTTTCCTTGCACAAACCAACAAAGCTGTTGCTACCGCAAAGAGGCCACACGTAAATTATATTCTCCACTCACAGCATCAAGACTGACAAAATAATTTCGCTCTTTCTGGACAGAAAAAAATAATCCATCATTCATTAAACAAGCTATCTGCTACAAATTACTCAGTTATAGATAACCTCCACAAAATCTTTCTTTACTTGCAAATGTTTTAGAAGCAGAACCAGATTTTTTAAAAGCTCTAGGGGGATAAAAAATATATAAAGTAACCTAATTTTACAGTGTCTGGGGAAATCCTTAGCCCTGGGTTGATGCCTGTCTCCGCTCTGCTGCAACTCAGATCTGTACGTGTCTCCCTGAAGCTGACATCCAACCCCGTATCTCCAAAAAACGCTGTCTTCCATGTTGACGCCGTTTTATAACCGACTCGGGGATTAGGACTGATCCTCTGATGTTTTGGGTGAATGACTGAACTAGCAGTTTATGCAAAGCCTGGCTGTATTCCCAAGCCATCCCACCCTGCCTCATTCCTTCTCACTTTCTGTCCCAGCTCATAAAAATATGCTCTCAGAGAAATTAAACCTGTCCAGGAGAGAGATGGAACAGCCACCCAGGAAGGTGATGGCAAGCTTGGCTCCTAGGACTGCTCATGGAGTTGCTCGCGCCTCTTACTCCTGCAGCAAAATTACCAAACTGCCCGGAAGGGCAAGGGTTCACTCTGTCTACAGCACAATTTTCTGAAATTCTGGTGCTGGAGACGTTTAATCAGTTGCATGCACTTACACATAGGTTAATAAAGGAGGATAGATGGAAGAACCAGGCGGTAAATCAATGGCAGAGTTTGAGTGATCGTTCTCACAGGAATATTGGTCACCTCTGCCAGTGGGATGGAAGCATGGAGATTTGTCCGAGGTGCTCATCTGGAAGCAAATCTCATTGTTTTGGGGTGAAAGGAGGGAAGCAGAGGCAAAAGGTCTTTTCTCCACAGTCAAACAGTTTTAATTTGGGGGACAATTGTGGAAAACTGTCAAAAGTGTCCTGTCAAAATATCCAAGTCCTACACCCAAGGTAACCAGGCATATCTCACTGTAAGTATGAGGAGCTCTCCCTTGCTCCATTCAGGCAAAAAAATTATTATTATTTCCACCTAGGAAAAAGCAGGGAAGGATGGGGTTTAGGTAAGTAAAGAATTAAAAAAATATAAAGCATCAGGAAGTTATGGTCTCAAAATTTCTGACTTCCTCACCACTGTATATCATATCTGTATGGTTTTTTTCCTTGTTCCTCAGATTATTCAGGGTAGTTCTTCCATTGATAAAATTAATAAATGCCATGCAAGTCGATAGGCGATTTGAAGGCAAACGGCAAAGCCCATCTTCTCTCATAAGCTTGCACAGGACTGCTTGAGATTTTGCTGCCTTTTTGCTGGGATGTCTTTCTTGGTGTCAACCAAGGGACACTACGAGCGTTATTAACAACCTCCAGCCACACAGACACCTCTAAAGCAAAAGTGGTTCATGGTTTCACTGTCGCTTAATTTATGAGAAGCTTGTTAATGCTTTTATTCATCATGTGCTTCAGGCCGAAGGATAAAAGTACACGTGTTTATATGAAAAGTCAATCTCTATCTACAATAGCTTGTATTTCATGCACACAGAGGCACATACACACATGCCAGAAAACAGTACAAATCTAGGCTCAGTAACACCAACAACAACAAGAAAGTTAATTTTGGAAGTAATCCAAGAATTTCAATCTTAGCAGCTTCATCCACTTCATTCTACCCAACCCATCTACAGCACAGCCCTACTAACTCCAAGGGGACCCCGCCGTGGTGAAACCTGCCCAAGTACAGAAGCACCCAGAACTGCACCTGCCTCGGACAGAAGAAAGGCTGACATCGGCTTAGCGCACCAAAACTCTCTGTATTCATCAAAATGAAGCCTCAAATTCTTTTTAAGGTTTTATTCATAGGAAAGATATTATTATTCCCCTTGGCACTTCTCACCTACAGGTCTCACCTCTTTAGTTAGCAGTAGGTGTGCTTTGCTCCTCTAGGTGAGATGCTCAGACTTCCAAAACGTTTATTTGTTTTCTCTGATTTTTATTCCCCCAACTTCAAACTTGCTTAGTGAAAATAATGGACTGAGATCTAAAATGGAATAAGTAATTGCTTGATAGCTCCTTGCTAACTCTTTAAAGTGCTGTGCAGCTGCTGATATATGTTTGTGCTGGCATCGTGGAGTGGAGCCCTGGGAATAAGGAATCTGATTTCAGAGAAACAAGAGCCAGCTTCAAAGAAGTGAGCAACTCTCCCCAGCTGATAGAACTTTTACTGAAGAAAAACAACAATGAAGCAAGAAACACACCAGCAATATCTCCTGTTACTACTCTGCAATCCTTTTCAAAACTTTCTTCTCGTTTATCTGATTATGCACTTCCGTTTCTAAATTCTCCCTTGTGGTGGTTTTACCTTTTCTGTTAGTTTAGGTGTTTGATTGTAGATTTCAGTGTCAGACCACATTACTTCAAAGCACATTATATTAGGTAATAAAGGGGGACAAAAAAGCCTCCTGTTATTGCAATATATCCTTGCAGGTCTCTCCAGAATGGGAAACCAATTTGAGGTCTATTAGACACATTAGACAACTTCTTTTTTTTTTTTTTACTATAGATTAAAAGAGTATTATTCTCTAATAATGAGCTAGTCCACGGTTTTTGCTCACTGATGCTATGGTATTTAAATTTTACAGCTAATCTAGTTTGATCATATTTAGCCGGGAATGAACTGGTTGAAATACACGCTTTGGCAACTGACGTACGTGCTCGACGTTTCAAGAGAAGGTTGAAAAATGCAGGGTGAAAGAAGCTCTATTGAAAACTTCTGTGTTCTAAAATTTACTTTTTCAAACAAACAAGACAAAAAGCAGCAGTCTTTGCAGGGCCCAGTCCTCCTCCCGTCTCACCTAATACCGATTTGGTAGCTTACTTTAAGCCCAGATTGTCACAGTTACAGATCTAGTCACTCCTAAGGTGAAAATTCCTGGACTGAACAAAATCAATATACCTACACCGGTTATGCCATTCCGATTTACACCAGCCAAAGAACTGTTTACAAGCAGACCTCCCAATGCACATTATTGACGTGCGATAACATCTCTGCCTTTCACTTGCAGGAGATTTTTCTTTTTTCTCTTAACTTTCCAAGCACAATTTCCTGACACTAATAGGTTGGGATATTTCCGTGGGAAGGCTCTGTGAAAGTTGTTCTTTGAGCAGGGAGAAAGCAGCACCGGTTTGTTTAGTTATTCTGAGTGTATGATGGATGAAATGTCAGAAATAATTCCACAGGCTGCTGATGTCTAATCCCAGAGGACAAAGGCCTGCATTTGAAATCCCACTGCAGGTTTAATTTGCCCAAATGAATCCCCATTCCAACACCTTTTGTTACTTTTGCAAACAGTAGTAAAGTAATACTGACAAATTGTAAACCAAGAGCAAAGGGACTCTAGAATTATTAAAGATCACTCACAACCAAATTTACCTGGTAAATTTGTATCAGTAGAAAGAACTTTCACTAGGAAATGCTTTCTCTAGTCCCGATCGCTGGAGACATTGAACATCTTTGGACTGCAAGAACTTCAGTGGTATCTGAGGGCACAAGGACACTCAGGAGCCCAGTCAATGCTTAACTCATCGTGGTGGATATAAAGACGGTGGGGTTGTTTCTCTGAATTTGAGAAGGTGAGATAGCGTCTCTAGCAGCAAGGAGAGACTTTTTTACACTTTCACAGCAGTAAAACAATATATTCAGCACAAACCCGAAAATCAGGTGTTCTTCTCACTCCTAGGATCACTTCAAGGGGCTGGAAGGACAGCCTTCCTCAGGAATGGGAAGGCACAGGTAGCCAGGGGACCAGCAAGAGGAGATCAGAGGAGAAAAACCTATGTAAATTCAAATGCAATTCCGGTTCTACGTTTGCTACAGACAATGAATAACTATTGACTTACTATAATCTCAGAGTTAGTCTCCCCTTAACTTCTATGGCCTCCCAGAGACTAAAACAAATTATATGATCTTGACAGTGATTTTAAGATCTACCTGTCCTTCTTTATTTCTTAATAACTGAGTCCAGAGAAAGGAAGAAGAAGAATCCAGCCTGACTTTCAGAAATGCTCTGTGATTTTTCCTATCATCAGTGCACACCTATAGTTCACTGGGTGGGAAAAGGTTTAACCTCAGCCTGCACGACGTGTGCACATGGAGAATTTGGTAGTCGTTCATTTCTATGGCTGCATTATTGGTACCCAACTATTCTGCAAAGACCATTTCTGTTGGCTCACTCCTATTGCAAGTAAGAGTTCACTTACAGTGGGACAACAGACCCTCACTGCTGTGGATTGTTTCTTATGGAAATGGCTCCAACATTTTGCTCCCACCTGGGTGGTCAGATTGTATTTCTCCCTCTCTTTATTTACCAGGGCTGAATTTTACTTAAAATGTGAAAATGCCAATTTAAGAAGTATAAAAATACCCTACAAGTTTGTAAAATCACTATTAAATGTAAGCATTATAATAGCTGCTTCCCTGGCACAACAGTAATGCAGAAGAATGTATTATATTTTAGCTATCTTCTTTTTTTTTTTTCTTTTTTTCTGTAGAGATGATGCATAAAGATCCTGGATAAAAAAGAGGTGTTTCACAAGGTCCTTGACTAGACAGAAGTTGGTACACAGGATTCACTTAGTATTAAGAGGCAAGCTATTCTATAAAAGCATTTCAGATAATATTCTACCCACTGTAGCTTATGGATATTTTCATTATGCATATAGATGTCTAATCCTTTTTGAATCCTACTAATCTCTTGGCCTAAGTTATACCTAGTAGCAATGAGTTCAACAGGTTAATTACGGCTTTTGTTTAAAAAGAAAGAGAAAAGAAAAAAAAAAAAAAAACACAAAGCTTCCTTTGATTACATTTTTTTCCTCTTTTCTGCTTCGTTAAACTTTGTTTCTTAAGTGGATAAACAGAAGAACCTGTTTTACCTTCTCTGTATGATTCCTGATCTCAAACAGCACTATTATATTCCTGCTCACTCATTTTTTGTCAATTGAATTGTCCCAATCTCTTCAGTTTCAATTCATACGAAAATCTGTACATTTTATACTTTTTTGAAAGGCACAGTCCATGTCATGCGGGTCAGCAGAAGGCAGTGAAACCAATGCCACTCTGTCATCCCAGTCCCAGGACTGCATATGCTTACATGAAACAGTCTTTAAATAAAAGACAGAAACGATCCTGGGAGCAGAGAGTGGAACCAAAAGGATGCCCTGAGCCCTGGAGCCATGCTTCCTTTCATCTTCCCTCACTACCCAGCGAATCCTGAATCCTCCCCTTGACCACAGCCGTTTCCCTAAAGGGTGGGAAACATGGGTTGGAGTCGCCCGAGGCAGAAGGGGAAATGGGACCCACGTGTCCCTCTTCCTCTGTGGCTGCTCTGACAATAAGGCTATTGCACTATGAGAAGGGGGCAGGCACCATCACTTTCTATCTCCTCTTCCCAAAGTATTTTAACAGAAAACAGTGATTCCTTTCTCAGCTCGTTGAGAAACCAAGAAAAAAAGAATATAAGGTCTACGCTCAGGAGGCTAGTTGGCTACCAAGTGAATAGATGTTTCTGACAGCTCTTCTGAATCCGTTTTGAGGAGCTGGGTAGGAAAGGCAGGCTGCTCATTCAGTATTTTTGATTGCATGCCGGGAGCCACCCACGGCAACTTCAGTCCAGGATCACCCTGGTGTCTTCAGAAGTCGACAACCCGGAGCCTGCCTCTCTTACACACCTGGTGGGCTGAACCGATTCCTGGGCTCCCTGGACAAGGATGGGTTAGGGTTAGGGTTAGGGTTAGGGTTAGGGTTAGGGTTAGGGTAGACCACCACAGGCAGAAGCAGTTTAGACTGCCAAACACTTAAAAGGATAAAATTGGGTAAAATCCCACAATTCTGCAAGTTTCAAGGTGACAGAGACAACCAAAACCTCAAAATCAGTTTTGAGACCCTAGTAAGGAAACACAGACCAGACTTTCCATTTTCATATTATTCTTTTGATGTATTTTGGGTGCCATCAACATGGTTTTTCACCTGCGCATTTTCTGCTCGGACTGGAGCCTCTGTAGCTTTGCCTGACCCTATTGCACTTTAACGGGAAATGAGACTTACTCGTTTAATTTATTTGGCACGTAGAGTTCAGTTGTAACTATTTGTAATACTTAACACTTATGGCGTATGTTTTGCTGGAGCGATGACTTCTCGGTGACACAGGTCATGTTACCTCATTCTTTGCTGCTGATGTCATCAACCATGACAGCAATTTCACTGAGAACATACAACAAAAGTGACAAGAATGTCTCAAATCGTATCCAAACACTGCCACATCAAGCAAGGTGACAGGTCTCTGGCACTGACTGTCAACCAGTGTTTTGGATGACCCAAAGTTTTTTTCCAAAACATCTCTCTCACAAGCATAACTCTACAAAAGCCAAGAGAATTGGCTTTAGCTCAGTATTTATTCAGCTTTGCTGAATTCTGCTGAATTCCAACTCCCTTTTCTGATTTTATTTATGCTTCTAGTTGGACCTGGTGTGTGCTTAAAGGAGTTAACTGGTATGTGTCCTCAGCTAGCTGGGAAGACCAAGACCAAAACACGGTTTGACGTTCAGTTGGAGGAACTGTGTTGTGACGCATGGGGAGTGGGTTTACCTCTGTGCCTGCTATGGATACCGCAGGCTGGGCAGGTGGGCAACGCTGGAGGCTGCAGACTGCTCCTCTTTGTCAGTCCTAAGGCACAATGGTCTTGGGATCTGCGTAAAAAATCTGCGATTCGTGGCCTCTGTTGCACTGCTTGAAAAGCGAAATAAAGATTTGTTGTTCAGTAAAGAAGCTGTTGATCGAAAGTTCAATGTTTATACATGAAACACCTCAAACGCCCTTCTTTTTTTCCAATTACTTTTTTCCACAAGGTGGAACTCCTCTCATAGCAATGCCTGTCGATAAGGCACGTTACAAGAAAATATGTGAGGAAATAAGCGTTAGACAGTATGTTCTCAGCTTGCAGCAGTGTGTAGACTCCCACAGCTCCTATGTCTTCAAAGTCCCTTGTAAAAGTTAAATAACTATCACCCTTATCCCCACCTCACAAAGGCACATCACTTAAGGCTTTAGCGACAAGCAGGCACAGTTTAAAATGTCTGATGGCATGGCCTGGAAACCGAGCTACACTAAGGTTTTCACGGCACAAGCTCTGGAGAAGTTACGCCGGGGCTGGTAGCAGGTGCAGGTGATTTCGAAGCATCTCCCTTGTGGGAGTGAAGCGATACAGACCCTCTCGAGACCACAGCCCACATGTGTGCCAGAGCCAGGACAGCAACTTGTGGAGCACTGGAATCCCATCTTGCCCTCAGATTGTAACACTTTCGTGAAAAGTACGTTAAAAATGTCACCAGCGTTTTAATTTAACAAGATCCATCACTTTCTAACGGTGCCATGTCTATGAATTATAGCATTAGTACCGCAACTATTGCTTGCGAGGTTTACAAGCACATTATCTTTATTTTTCTCATAATTATGCACAAATCTCACCTATTCCTGGAGAGCATAATCTACTGGAGAGTGCTTCCTAATGGGACACGTGTGTCAGAGAGGAAAATACTTCTATAGCAGCAGAGACCCGTGCTTTTCTGTGAAGAAGACCATGACTGCAAATTAATCCTCTGGGTACCCCTGACAGGACGTACAGACCCAGCAAAGCAAATAAATCTCGTATAGCGGCATGGGAGACCTCAACGCTGGCAACTGTTAGGGTCCCTTTCTGCTGATGACCATGAAGGACCAAGCCAGGCAAGTAACCCGTGGGCAACTTGAAGGAGGAATAACCACCTGCCCCTGGGCTCACCTGGAGCAGCTGGGCTGCTCCAGTCATCCTTGGGAAGGGTTATACACGTCTCCAAGGAATTGTTAATGAGGCATTTCGGATCCTGTAAGGACCCATAAACTCAAAATATGACATTCAGTCACCCCACTAAAGGCACAGTCATGTACTTGACCCAAAAAACAGAGCCAAATTCTTTCGTGTTCCGACTCTGATATATTTCATTTCTTTGCAGTAAAAAATGAACTAGAAAGAGATGCAAATTTTTATGACGCTAAGCATTTCCTTCACTTTCTTTCATAATATGCACTATGTCCTACTACTCAATACAAGTGTGACATATGCTGTTAGGTGGGCCCATTAATTATGGTATCTCACTAGACCTTTAAAATGAAAGCTACTGCCTCTGGTGGTTTAGGTGGAACAGAGATATATAACCTCCTAAAATATCTGCAGTAGCCCCAAGTTAACAGCCAGTATTTTTTAATCCTTTTAGTTATATTAATACTCCATTTTTTTCTGGAATGGAGTTTGCCAATATAATTCGCAATTATTACTTTGCATAATAAATTCATCATTTTGAGCTCCTGACTCTGAAAAGCAAATCACTCTGAATATATTATCTGTGGGAAATGAATTTGTTTGTGTGTTTCACCCAGATATATACAAAATATTCCTCCTCCCGGGGTGGAAGGGAAGGGTGGGATAGATTTTAATAAGACAGAAGAAGAATCGAGACAATTTTTGTAATAAAATCCTGCCTCAGCCAAGCTCTCGCAGTAACAAATCCCCTGGCAGGAGGCCTGTCGATGGACTGCGTCCAAGACCTCAGCCTGAACGGCAGCCAGGGGCTCTGCAGAACAAGCCCAACGTGGCTTATCACCTTACCCCTCCGACTCCTCGCACTAAGCCGCTTCCCCCGCTGCTTACAAACCACCTCTTTTTTCCTCAGGAGCTGCTTCGAAGGACGCATCCAGGTTGCCTAACCCTATCTTGCGCACTTTTCCTATGCACGAGCCAAAAATCAGGAAGGTTAGGACGGCTGGCGGTGTCCCTGGGTTGCTAAAGTTTCAGCTCACGCTTAATTCGTCACCGACCATAAACCCTACCTTGAGTTTAGGGATGTAAAGGTGTACTCAAGCCATCACTGCTAAGAGTCTTGCACTCTTCGGCTTTGCGTGACACAACGATGGATATGGATTTTCCCTGTTTACCTCAGCCTCACAAGTTAATTTCAGTAGCTTTCCTTTCCTTTATTCTTCCTGAGGTTTAAAACTGCGCCGGCAGCTTCGTGCACATTCTTTCCCTTATTAGTTCAGTTCCCAGGCTGACATTTTTGTCTCTGCTATAATTTTCATTTAAGCTAACAACTTACTTGCTGGGCTGCTCATGTGAGTCAATAGTCATGAGAGTTTGCTGAGAACGCTAGCCAGGAGGCAATTGCTTGATGTTGTTTTGTCGCTGCTGTTGTTTCAGAAAAAGAATATAATAATAATTAGAAACAGTGAGTCAGTGAGGGTGCTCTCGTGGTTAGATATCGTTTCTTTCATGTTAACATGAAACCACACAATGAATTTTATGGTGTCCTGACGTATTCTGCAGGTCGTATCCTGCGCCGATTCACAGGTGGTGTTATTCCATTTACTTAACTGCTGTTGTGCAGAGTGAAAATTGGTGAAGAATTTGACCTTTTTAGCTCTATGAGCATTTGACAAGGAGCCTCAGAAATCCTTCCTACTTCTGTTCCAATTCCATCGCTTATTAAATGTTCGCATTCGGGTTTGTAATCTGACTTGATAAAATTATTCATGTGTCTTTTCTTCCCGTCAATACTTTGGCACAGCAAACGGGCAGATCAGAGTACAACAGTAAGATCTTGAGTTGCACACAATGTTCATCTGCCTCTGTGCAGACCGATGACTGCATGTGAATACAGTACTTAGTAAGTACATGAGGAAATATTTTTATTAGGCTTTTTTTTGCAAGGCACAATGGACTACAGTCACTTTTTTTTTTTTTTTTTCCTCAAGAAATAAGACTGCTACTTCCATATGTGATATTAAAAACTACTACCCCCCTATCTTTTACTTTTGTAGTCAATGCTGAGATCTCAGCCAAGGGCACAGCCTAGGCATTTGCATGTCAAGATGAAAATAATCCATTTTGATCCTCTATAGAAAACGTGGTAATAGTGGAAGAAGCTCAGAAAACATTACCCATCCCTCCGTGTCATGGGAGTCTTGAGGGAATAGCATTCCAGAGGGGGGTGTGATGCTGCAGTGCAGTGCTGCCTGAGATGCCAGGAAGAGCACAAAGAGGAATTCAGACACAACAGAAGTTATCCTGACAAAAATTACATCTATGCCGATGGGAAGGAAAAAAGAAAAAAAAAAAAAAAGGAAAAAGACAGAAAAAAAACTGCTGAAATAAAGGCTGGCTTCGTCCCATCTAGTGGTAGCACTTAACTGAGATGTCTAAACTCGGAGTGTTTGAGATATCTAAACTAGGGATGTTTTGACCATAGCTCCTCAGTGGGGAGAGAGAGGATCCTGAGATATTTATTAATGGTAGGTGTGTTGAATTAAAACCAGACAGATAGTGAAAAGTTGCATTTGCATGTAGATTTGCAGCTGGGTGTGCACTGTTGTGTTTGGCCATCAGATCTGTGCTTTTAAAATGCCTTAGGTAGCTGGGGCTGACCTGGCCGGGGAACGTGCTGCTCAAATCAGGCAGTGTGTGCCCGTATGCCATAATCCTCTTTTTTGCTCTGCAGACAGATGCATTTGTCCATTCAGAAAGCCTTCAGACAGCGGGGAAGACCACAGCCCCCGCTGAAGATCCCCTACTTTCCAGGGTAGAGGGGCACGGCCGGCCAGAGGTGTCGTGTGTGTATGACAGGCAGGGCTTCCCCAGGGGGCTATTTTGGGTAGTGGGTTGTGAAAAGCACCATGTGCCTTGTCTTCATCCACATCCTCACCTACGTGTATCCTTTTTCCTCTTTGGAGCTGGAAGAGTAAGTTCGCCTTCAGCTAACTACAGGAGATGTTTTCTTGCAGTCTTTGGCTGAGCCAGGGTGAAAGGACAATCAGATTTTGAACCTGCACCACTCTCCGGAGCCGTTTCCCCCCAGGGCTCTCCTCAAGACTCAACACCAACTCTAGACCCCGATCTTCAGAGCCACAGCTGTTAACTGATGTTGACTTAAAACTCCTTTTAAGTATTGGGCACAGGCTCTGAAGTCCAAATGTATACAAAGACGAAGTTACAGGAACTCAGAAAGTAAAGCAGTAAAGAGAGAAGCAGTCATCACGTAAAGTCCAACCCTCATTTTGTACTGCCTTGTGTCTCCTTAGACCATCAGCCTTTCCAGCTGAGGCCCCGCTATGCTTGCACATCTGCAAATGTCAACAATTCTGATTTTAAACTTGGCCTTTCGAGTATCTATAAAGTGCTGGAGGAAATGCTCCCACACAGCTCACTCCCACACAAACACTCAGTGTGCGATGCAGTGTGCTCCTTCCTCTTTTTCAGGTCCTGAGGAAATAAAAGGTCCCGCCGGACCGAAAAGAAAGAAAAAGGAAGACGAGAACTGGAATTGGGAAAAGCAAGTAATATGAAATAAAAGTTGTGGAAGATAACGTGTGAGAAATCCACAGGCTTAGGAAGAAATCTGTTACAGACTACTTTTTAAATAGAAGAGTATTTGTGTGTGTTAGTGGGGTGACAAAGCTGATGGACAGATGATTGGATGTTTTTCGTTACTCTTTGGTTGCAATCCCCCTCATTTTAAATGCGTTCTTTATTTATTGCTAGAACCTTCGGAGTAAGCACACCCAATCAGTAGGGCTGAAACACAGGAGCCAGGAAAATTACTGTCTGTCTCTCTTTTTGCCTCTGTTAATCCTCAAGGATTCCTCCTACCAAACTCTCATTTCTTTTCTTACTCTTCTCCAGAGCAGAACTCCTCCCATGCTCTTCTTCCTCACCTCACCTGAGAATTATCCAGGGTCCTAAGTGTTAAGATTGAGATCTTTTCTGCAGCAAAATCCTCTTTAAATCTCCTGGATATTTGGTAGGAGGCAAAGACTCAAAATCTGCAAAAATAATATGTGCTAAAATTTGCGGAAGGAATAAAATTAATGCATATGCCATGGCACTACCCTGTACTACTTCCCATCTGGGAGGAAAGAAATAGGCATTTCAGCTTAATAATATGCATGGTTCTCCCATTAGATTCCAGAATCTCTTAATGTAGATACACATCATTTTCTGGATATCAACAAACCACTTGAAGTATTATTTATACTCAAGGCTAGAATGATTGCCATGAGAATAATTGTGTAAAGGCTGGAATAGGAAAACAAAATTAACATTGCTGAATGGTATTCAGGCCTCAGTGATTTGGCAAACTTAGCAAAGATCACATGTCAGTTAAATGACAGATACGAGCCGTTGCAAAAAATATAGTGGTATTTCTTGAAAATATCTGATAGAGTAAAGGTTAATGTTATTAACATTCTGCTTGGTATGTAGTTGGTGTGAATGCAATATGTTCTTTATGATTTCTGTTTTCAAATATCAATGATACTTGATTTTTTTATTAATAGTGTGTAAGGATGTATTGATTTTTTTTCTTTGTAAAAATAATTAAAGCTGTTAAGCTTGGAGGAAAAAGATCTAAACAGATTAAAATCCAACCTACATAACTGAGCCCACAAAACTAATGCTTCCATCAGTCACTGCAGTATTTGACTCTTCTTGGTTAAATTCAAACTCATTTTATGTTTTTCTCTCTGCGATTTAAGAGCTGCTTTTTCGCAGTCGGCCTCTCCCCACCTCCATTGGGATGTACGACGTTTTAGATCCCCATTTGTGCCCTGAATCAGTACAAGTCTCGTGAAACCAGCAAACCTTCCGAAGAGGCAGAGTGTACCATCCTCCCAGAGTCCATGGTTTGTGGGTCCTGCTCTTCCTAAGACTGCTTTAATTCACAAATGGCACTAGTCTAAGTGTAAGGAATTCATGTGCGAGTGACACGCACGTGACAACCTCTCTGACGTGGGTCGCGTGGGTTAGCCTCTCTTCACCAGGCTGCCTTTGTCCATCTTTTAAACAAAGGGACCCAGCCTCCATCATCCCATCCCGGTAGCCTAAATTCTGCTTTTCATTTACTTTCCTGTCTTTCTTCTCCCCAATCTGAGTTTCACAGGCGCTGGTTTCCTCTCATATCTCCAGTAGGGAACTGTAAAGGATGCTATAATTTCCATAAGTACCGACGACTCCAGAAATTCCTCCAGTACGTGAGTGTCTCCAGTTACTCATGCGGAGTTTAAGGAACGCAAGTAAAAATATCTTGCCTGGTTTCCAGTTATGTTAACACTAAGCTGACGTTACAAGAGGTGGTGAGCTGGGAACACCACATCTAAAGCCCTCTGCACGGTGAGGAAGAGGGAGTTGGCCACCAAGAAGAAAGCGGTCATCGGAAAAGCTGCAATAGTCAACTCCCAACCAATATTTCAGAGCAACAGGGAAAATAACCTAGCGAAATTCAAGCTATGCTGACAACTAGTGGGTTACAAACAAATGTAAGGACAAGGGAGCGGTGATGGAAAGGCTCAAACTCAGCATCCTAGACCAAATACGTCAAAACCACTGGTGTCGTAGTGCCGCTCAACTTGTCTCTTCGGATGAGGATGCCAACCTGCGGGATGTGGGCATGCTGGAGATCGATCAGGTGTGCTTGGGCACATCAGGGGACACAATGCTGTCAGATGCGGTGGACACCTGAGCGGGCTTTTCCACGTCCTTTCACGTTGCACGCCTTCACCTGACAATGAGCAAGGTGTGATCTGTCGATCCCTATCGAGCACTTTTTACCTCCTGTGTTTAACCACATTGCACTGGGTGTCATTGCACACCATTTGCCTGAAAAGACAGGCACGTGGACTAAAGGCAAGTGAATTTTCTATTTGAGCTATTCGTTCAGTTTTTGACCCGCCACTGCCTCCATTCTGACCAATCTCTTAATCCACTTGATTTTAAAACTACACAGGCTTTGATTTTACCCCTTGCTCACCCTTTAAATCTCATTCCTGATCCCCTAACTCAATTAATGCAGCTTAGTTAAAATTGTTACAAACATCTTTCTTGGGATTATCCTCTTAATCATAATTTTGAAATGAATGGAATATTCAATAATCTGTAGACATGATGTAATCAGAAATAAAAAAAGAATCCTATGAAATCTATGTAATAATGTTTTAAACTACTCAGCATTTAATTAAGGTTATTAGAAGATTAGAAATGAGATAGAAAGATGAAGAAGGGATAAATCTGAAGTCTGTAACCATTGTTTCTGAAATGAATGACCACATTAAGGTCTTCCAAAAACTAAAGTGGTAATACATCTTTTCTCCCACAAGATCCTGCTTTAGAAACATGCTTTTGTGTTTGGGAGGGGATTAAAGTCTTTGAAATTGTTCTATAAATAATGTGAAGCCACTGAGCATCAGCCTGTCCCTTCACTGCAGCCAAAATAAGCACCCAAACACCAGGATCGCCTCTCTTAACCAGAAGAAAAATCCTCTGCTCCCTGCAAAACTGGGCGCTGTGCTGAGGCTGTTGCACAGAACCCCAAGCGGGAAGATGCTGTGCTCCAGCACGCGTACCAAAGGATGCCATGGACCCCAGCCCCCAGACCCAATGGTTTATCATGCACCCACAGCCACCCCATCCCTGTGACTCCCCAGGCGGGGACTGGTTCTGCTGGCTGGGACACAAGCATCCAGAGACCGCCAGGCTCAGGAAAGCCAAACCAGCAGCCCTGGCTACATCTGACGTGCAGATGCGAAGCATAAATGCTGTTTACGGTGGTTTTCACCTCGGACACTCGCATAGATTTCGAGCAGCCTCACTCTGGTCTTTTTCTTTTTTTCTTTTTTTTTTTTTTTTTAATTTTGTTTCCCTGTAGCCATTTGAAGGTGAAATGCACCTCACACTAAACCTATTCTAGGGGGATTTGGGATCTGATTGTGCATTTGTTCTACAAATAACTCCCACCCCGGCCTGCCAGTCATTCCCCTTGCATAATTTCCACAAAAGCCTGAGGGAGTTTTTCATGCAAGAGGACTCGAGGGTCAAGCACACTCTAGAAGAGATTCATTTTACTTTTTTTTTTTTTTTCCCCCTCCCAAAGTAAACTTAAACAGCTTTAAAACTATTCGACGCTCCCAAGCTGCGATCAGAGCCAGTCACAAAAGGGTAAATTGTGGCCCAGGGTTTAGGTGTCCGAGGCTCGTTTTCAGTAAGGAAAAGGACCACTCACTGCTTTTAGCCCCAATGCCAAATTTTCACCAAGGTCAGCCTGTGCGGACCGAGGGTGTGAGGCTCTTTTAAAATAATTTCAGCAAAAAATCAAATACTCTAAAGCTATGCCATCACAGTGGATTGCACTCTGAGAATAGCAGGAAGGAATTACATTGCACACTGTTAAAATGTTAGCAACCACATTTCATTTTTGAAAAGGCAATTTATTTGTCCTGAAATAAAGAGTTGATTATATCTCTTATTACTGTTACAAGAACTTGATATATCACAAAGTGGAAGAGTTACAACATGTACCAACTCTCAACCAGGAAAAATGAACCTGATTCATAATTCACTTTGAGAATGTCTAGTTAGTCAATCAAGTGATTTGTAATCATAAAGGCTGCCAGGAATTGAATGAATAATGGACCGTACTAAAATCCTTGGATTTTCTAGTATTCTTATTTCATTATGTGACTTTTATTGCTATTTCTGATAGTTGTCTCTCTTTCAGCAGAACAAATTAAACTATTCATATTTACTGGAAGGAATATATTTGACTGTTTAATGCACATAATGCATACACAAATGGAGTGACCACCCCATATAACAACTGAACATGAGGGTTTTTTTCTCCACAGAAGCTAAACCTTTAGGATGTGAAGCTTGGATAGAAACAGTCTTTCCCTTTCCCCACCTCTGTTTTTCCTCTTGAAAGGATTTTTGCGGCAATCAATCCTAGCATACATCATATTGTTACAGTACATTTTCTCGCGTTGTTTTATAACTATGGAAATGACATAATTCATATAGCATGACATCCGTTGAATAGCAACTGCTTTATCCTCTTTCTGTAGCTGAGAAGCATCTTTAGACTGTATGATTGCCTAACAAGATGTGACCTCCAACTCTGTATTTTTGCCGGCAATCTGGCAGAATCAGATAGACAGTTCTAGACAGAGCTGGAAACAGGAAACAATCAGCCAAAATGTGAAATTGTGGAGAAGTTGTAGCTTAACACATGTTGATTATATTCAAAAGTGCAGATTTCTAATGTTTAGTTCCCTTTCCAGCCTTTTGCTGCAAAACAAAACTTTGGAACCACGCAGCTAGCGTTACGCAGAAAGTCCCTTAATTGCAGATGTCTCTTACGTTGGAATTTTAACTCATTGTTTGCTATACTATTTATTGTTATCATCTCGTGCATTCCTAAATACATGTTTTCAATATCCTGACAAATGACTCAGACAATGTTGTGATTTTTAAATGATCGTCACACCCACGCTGCGAGCTACTTTGTTCTTGGCATTTCCCCCTACCTATAGAGCAGACCCACAGACAGATTTCTGCCTCTTGTTCTCATTTCCATTTATACGGATGTCATTTATTTTTTACATGGTACGAGGGGTATGTATGACAAAGAAAGAAGTGTTAAGCAATAGAATTAAATTTATTGTGTATTTTGACGATACGTTAGCCAGAAGGATTTTAAGGATTTTGCTGGCCCTTTATTTGCTATCCAGATGTGAGGTTTAGATTTTACCAGTAAAACCAAAGGTTATTTCTTCATTACAAAGGTACACAGGACGTGGACGCGGCTTCACCTGGCAGTGAAGCACAATCAGTCTGGCATCAGAATATGGCAATGGGAGAACAATTATTTCGGGAGGTGTTGGATCAAGCTCACAAATAAACGTAAATTTAGAAAAACAGGATGTAGTTAGCCAAACTGGAATATAGCCAGGATGCTGCTCCTACTGTTGCAGACATTGTCATTTGATTTTACAATGATCCCAAGAGATCACCGCCTGCATTTTACACCTTCTTTAAAGCTGTTGTCATTTCAAAGGGGCAATATCAAATCAAATGTAAACTACAACTGAAGTGTAACCGGTTGCAAAACTCGTGTCTTGGGATGTTTTTTTTTATTTCCAACAAAAACACGTCATTCTGAACTTAAATGTACGGAAACGCTCGCGGCCCAGATAGGGTGCCAGTGGGTGAGAAAGGAAATCTGAAAACTGAAATGGCAAAATTCATGAGATTATTTTGTCTGGGTTAACAAAGCTGAGAAAAATGACACAAAGCATAAGAAAATGCTGAAATACCTCTATCTTTACTATTCAAATGCCAGGGAAAATCCCGAAAACATTACTCAGAAGACAAAACACAGTTTTGATAGAGAAGTATCACAGTTACTTTTAACACCATTTCTGCCTGGTAATGTAATTTCAAAAAATGGCTGAGAATGCACAAAAAAATAAAACTCACAAGGTCAAAATGTAGCATTACCCCAGTACGCAGTATTGACTGGATGCATGTACTTTTTCCAACTAAAGTCACTGTCCGTGTTTCTAGCTGAAGGGGGACCGTAACGGCTGGTCAACAAAGTTCATGTTGAGCTCTCCAGAAAAGGGTGTCCAACAAGGATCATTTTCCAGTCACAAGCTCGTGCACCCACGTTATGGCTGTCATCTTAAAAATCAGTGGATTTTGGGCTAAGACTGCCATGCTTCCCTTCCACAGCCGTGATCTCCACCAACACACTTACATGGTTTGCTAGTGACGATCTTCTTGGTATACTGGAATACAGTAAAGCTGAAAAGCTGCTTAGAGCCAGAACTGTATTTCTTTAAGGCTGTTTAACATAGTGTAAATTGAAAGAAATTACCAGTGCAGCTAATTTTAATAGCTGTGTAAAGCACAGGAACTATGTAGGATCCCAGCATTTTTAATGCATTGCCTGTGATCGTAGAAACGAGGCACTAGTGTGGCAAGCCACGTACTTTTAACTTTTTACTCACTCGGAAAAAATGAAGCATGGAGACAGCAATGGCTGCAAAACCTGAAGCAAGAAATCCCTGCTCATTCGTTTTGTGTTTTCATTCATGTCCTTTGTGGACAAGCAGAAATTTGTTATTCCTTGAACACTGGCTTCTAACTAAACAAATAGATTTAATTATGCGATACTTCCCATGTTTTTGCAAACTGCAGAACTTTGATCTTCGATACAGCAACACATACAGCAAGGCGGTGAATTTTACTGCCGCTGGTATAAAAGCCCCATAATAGCAGAGGTTAATGGGTGGGCAAGAGACCATACTTCCTTTCCAAATACTGTTCAGAAGCACGGGAGTCTTAACCACTTGAATGCCACTTCACACATTAAGCAACCTGAAATTTCTAGGTGAATTAAAAACAACTAAGTTCCTGGGAAAGTTGCAATTAACCCTCAGTGGACTTTCAAGACACCCATAACATAACAGCTTCTTGTTTATCCTTGCCTGCCTCGGTGGAAAAATCAAATTACTTGCCAAGAGAACAGGTTTCCGGAGAAGTGATGGTGCTCAGTTTTTTGGTACCTTGGTGTACCAATTTTTTTTCTAACCCTTCATCTGGCCCTTTGAGCTAAATGGCTTAGAGGTGAGCTGACAGCAACAGGACTGATGCCCTCCAGCTTCTCACCTCCAGCTTTCTCGTGTCCGGCAGCTCCCTGCCTACCCGTGCATACAGCTACGAATGCACAGCCCTCGGTGATGAAAAAAAAAAGCTACTCCGCGCTGCTGAACACATGAAAAATAAACTGTGTCAGAGGTCTGACTGAATGTTTACCTTTTCAGTCAAGATCTTCCCTTTAATACTATCCAGAAGTTGGGCCCAGGGCCCAGTAATTGTCTTACACAAAATATATAAAGAGATGGATCCAGGCTTAGCAAGACACAAATCCCCGTTGTGCTCATCAGAGGAGACTGCTTTGTTTCTCTTCCCCGCGGGTTTGTTTTTCCCTATACCTGTCAATTCGGGCTGACCAAAGCCAATATTTGCATCTTCCAGAACTGCAGGGTTTCAGTGCTGCAGCAGCTAAGAGCAAAGTCCGAGACCCTCACAGTTTGTCAGCAAGTGCTGTTAAACGCAGTCAAAAATACCTTGATTTAACCTGACTGAAAGACTTGATTTTAAAACAGCTGCTCTCGCCTTTGTCCTGTTTCTCTTGCTAACATGAACTTAAAGTGATGGATAATGTTTCAGGACTGCTCCAGCAAAGCGTTTTGATGCTCCCCTGTCTAAAGAGCTGATGAAAATGATATATTCCTCTAAAATGCTCTTCTGCCAAGTCAGCATTTTCTTTGGAAACAGCCCCGTAGGATAATTTTTTGGCCAGTTCACAGCTTGGTCAGTTACCAGTACAGACCCTGCACCACCACATATGCTGCAGCTCCTTCTGATGTGCCATTCGACGTCAGATGATAGCCAGTTTCAAAAATCAGTCAGCTCCAGTGGGAGCTGCCGGGTCGGGTAACTACTGCCAGAAATGTGCTTTGGGTAAAAACCTCGACCCTGTAGAGGACAGGGCTCACCACCGCACTGAGCAGAGTTTGCGCCTGTGGCCCCTTCGTAAGGACCGCTAGCCTGCCCGGCCCCTTAGCCCTGCGGTACGGGTGCCGGCCACGGCGATGTTCAGCCCAACCTGTTGAGGTTTCAAGTTTATCCTGGTCTCTGACCTCCACTCCTTTTAAGCTAAGCCTAGGTTCATGGATCCGAGATGTCACCGAATGCCTCCCCTGGCAGGTACCCCGGTTTTTGGTCATTTCAGGAGTATTTGGCTTGGTCGTTACACGTTGCAGTCTGGCTCTGCCCAGAGGGTTTGGGGTCCACGTTGCCTACTCCCCATTCCCTGAGAAGAAAGCTCCTGACAGCCCAGCTCTAGCGCGCTGCCTCTGCTCTCAGCAGCTGGTCCGGACTAAGCCTGTGCCACTCCAGCAGAAGAAGATGAATGTGCAACTCCTTACAGCCCACCAAGCCCAACAGGCACCCAAAATGTGACCTGCAAGACCTTTCTCTCCAGCCGTATGTGTGACCCAGCAGGACAATTAAGCAAAGCATAGTATTTTCGGCAGCGCGTGGTGCTGTTCTGTTCTGTGTGCTAACGAGGGCTGGATACGACCATCTGTAGGAGAAGCATCTGTCTGCAAGCTTATCTCAAGTCATCTTTTCAGTACCTGCCCAAATCGCTGCAGACTTGGGTTAAAAGGCACTGGTTTCATCTCATTGCCTGTCTTCTCTCCATCCAGCTGCCTTCAGCGGGCACCTAGCACTGGCTGGAGGCTCTATACGGGCCACCATGAGCCACGCTGCTGGCCAAAGCCCCTTTCAGGGCACCCTGTGAGGCACGCAGGCTCCAACCTGGGGATGCGCCTCTCTCCTTTCTTCCTTCGGGGTGCTTGGGAGCCCACAGCACAGACATTTCTCCTACCATCAAGGGCTGGAAAGTTCAATATTTGACATCCAAATATTTGTGTGGATCGAACTCCAAGAAACCATTACTGTTTAATATACAGGCTTAAACAATAAGCATTTATTTTCATTCATACAACTAAAATAAGTCTCTTTTCAGAAACGCACTGAACCCGCTGTTACTTCTGTGGAATTCCTGTGTTATGAGAAGAGTTAGACTAACACGAAAATAGGGTGCGACCGGAGTCGAGCTCAGTGTTTGTACCTAGTCCAGCAAACCCTAGGAAACAATCAACCTGTGTTTTCATAGCATGAAGTTTCCATATTTTAATGGGAAGAAAGTTTGACAAACATATTATTCACCCCTGTTTCTCCTTTTTCTTAGATAAGGGGAAAATCTTGGAGACCAGTCTCTTCCAAATTAGCTAAATGGGGGTAGATATACTAACGTGGAGCCGGGGGCAATCCCACGGGGACTCAAAACCCCATGTGGGCAGAGTCCAAGCAATGTTCTACTGTGTGCAAATCCAGCATTGGCATAGGTCTGCGTTTTGCCCAAAGATGAGCCGATCCCAGGGTCACAGCTGGAAATTGCGTGTGGTCTATATGCGGCAGAACCTCGGGGTGAAACATGCAGATTTCAGCTCGCCTGCGCTGTGGATGCCAGAAATGGGAATCAAGTTTTTAAAAGGGTGTCTTAGCAGGGTACAAATGGCTTTTCCCAGCTCTAGTCTGTTTGGCTCCCTGGTGGGGAACGCTTCTTCACACAAACTTCTCCCGATCGATAGAGTGACAGCCCTAATGTATAGTTAGTGTATGTGTGAGGGTCATACAGCTGTCCCTTCAGTAGACATTAATCCTACATCCAGAACTATGCGAGAGGTTAATGTTTGCTAATCTAACAGACTCTGTTTCTCTCCAGTCCTGCAGGGATGAAAGGATGTGAGCTTCACTTAAGCTTTTTAAGTTTGGTCTGTGATGGATTCTGCCTGTTTTATTGCAAACGGGAGGGATGGGGGTGGAAATCTATCTTCGCTCCTCGCTCAGACTTTCCAAGCCAAGAATATTGTTATCATTATTTACCAAGAGGAAAACTTTCCTCAGTGCCTAGCAAAGGAGCAGAAGGATTCCCCTGTGTGCGCTGAAAAGGATCGGCAAAGAGGACGGGGCAGAGGGGATGGGAGCGTTTGCTCCCAAGCAGGACGAGCCCTGTGTTCAGAGCCAAGCCTCCCTGGGGCTTGGCTATCCGAGCAGGAAAAATGTGAACTGTTGCGTTTTGTCCCTTTCCTTTCAAAGTTGCTTGACAGTGAAAAACCATCAGGAGTGGGAATGTTGGGCAGAACGAGTCTGTATTATGCCAGAAAAAGGGGAGGTGGGGAGGGTGGTCCCTGTTACCCCAGGGAAACCTTTGAAGGGAAGCTTGCGGCGTTCCCCAGGACGCCAGCGTTTTCCAAGCTGCCGTGCCTGGAGGCAGCCACCCTTGTCTTACCGGAGGCTAACCCACGCTGCGGGGTTTCCCCAGCCAATGTAGGGATTTCTAGGGATTCCCAGGAGCGAACACATAACCCTCTTTACGACTACTATTACACTTCCTTCAAAAAACCACGTTAGGTGGAGAAGGGAAAAGTTAGGCTCTGCGTACCGCAGAGGGTTCTCATGGAAGTAAACACAAGAACATTGCTCGGGCAGGGCAAGGCATATTTTCTGGCGTGGTATCAAGGAAATCGTGCTGTGATCCAAGTGCTGGTATGTGGATTCGACCTGAAATTGCAGTAAATTAAAATAAGAAGTAGCAGGCTAACATCCTCCCAGAGAGGGAGGGGGAAAAAAAAAAAAAAAAAAAAAAAAAAACAAAGCCGTAACTTCAGAATTTCCTTAGTTTGCAATGCAGTGGGTCTGTGCTATCCAGCGCGATAAATTTACTGTCCCTTTGAAAGTAACTATTGAGCTACGCTCATCACAAGGCAGATACGGAGGTGAAATAAATGCTTCTCTACCCTCGGTGCTATCTAAAAGTGCTGTTTCGGCACATGCGGAGCTCCACGCAAGCTCGAGCTGGGAGGACATTAGCACATGACAACAGTACTTTTGACTCTAGGGCTAATTACATCTCAAGTTTAACTTGAGAATACTAGATCAATACAATTTTTAGCGCTGCGTTGTGGAAACAAATAAATGAGCACAGCTGACCCACGTCTGCTGTCGGTAAAGCAGGTCTGAAAGAGCAGTGCTGTGGGCAGAGCGGCAGCAGTGGGCTTAAATACGGCATGGGGTCTCCTCGCCTCCCCTCACCCTCCCGCATCCTCCACGGAAAGGGATGACCGGTTCCCTTTTTCCATCACCTCGCAGCACTTCAAGGCCTGATTTTTCTGATCAGATTATCCTGAAAGCATACAGATGAATTGATCTGGGACAGTCCAGTCCCACCTACCCCCACACCAGACTGGTGACTCGGGGACCTGACATAAACCACATTTCTTCTCCATACCCCGGACAGGCAGATGTATCGATAATAGATTAGCTATAGGAGGGAGCCCGGCGGTTTTAAGCAAGAACGAACCGTGAGGTTGGCTCAGTCCTTGTGCCATTCCTAACCCTGCTGTTGAGCATGAACAAAACATTTCTCCGTGACCGTCAAATGCCTACCGTTCAGCTGCAACCGCTTGTTGAAATTGCTCTTGAGACTAAGCAGGCATCTCCCCCCCATCCCACCCCTCCCCGGACTCCACAACATTTTTTATAAAAGGGGAGTGGGAGGAGGAGAGAAGATGGACTGACTCACTTTAGGATTCGGTGGTTTTACAGCACAACAAGGAAAAAACTTCTTTACGGCTTTCCTGGGACTTCAGGATTTTGTGTTTCTATTTTTACAAGAATGGGCTGATTTGTCTTAGGCTATTACTGTCTATTACTGCTGGAAGTCCCGGGGAAAGGTGGGAAGCAGAGAATTCTGGCAATCTGCCTAAAGAGAAATCAATGAAACAAATTAATCCTTCGCAGGCTGCAATGACACAGTAATCCATCATTCAGAGCTGCTTTTATACACCAAATCAGAGAGCAGAGGAAAGAGCCCTGGGGGACATCACAGACAACAACTTACAGCAACACTGGGAAAATACTAAGGAATCAGTTTATTTAAAGAGGATAGATTTCAGTTGATT